>NC_135828.1:20073581-20271081 GCF_964213995.1 Mustelus asterias | reverse complement strand
AGACACGGGGAGAACGTGCAGACTCTGTACAGATGGTGACCCAAGCCGGGAATCGAACCCTGGCCTGTGTTTCCATTCCTGGCAATCATTATAATTGGGAGGAGGCCATTCAGCTCCTCAAACCTGCCCCGCCAATCAGTTCAACCGCAGCTGATTTGCACCTTAACTCCATTTGCCTGTTTCTGTTCCAGATCCCTTGATACTCTCCACCACCAAACACAATCTATTAATCTCAGCTTTAATTTCATACAGCCCCGGGATTTTCCCAATGTTTTGGACTCGATGATCTAAATTGTTCTCCATTTAGAATTAAATGCATGGGTTCCTTGGTCAATGGAATATAATCTTGCTGTAAATCTTAATATAATCCCAAATGGAAAACCGTCACTGGTCAACCAGTGGCTGATTCGCGATACAAGAGCTACAAGTTGGAAATCTAACTATTGCTGTATGGTAGGCAATGACATAGTGATATTGTCAATGACCTAGTAATCCAGAAACCCAGGGTAATGCTTCTGGGGACTCAGGTTCAAATCCCAGCACCGTAGATGGTGAAATTTGAATTGAATAAAAGTCTGAAATTTGAGCTCCATGAAGCCATTGTCATAACAACCCCTCTGGTTCACTAATGTCCTTCAGATTTTGGTTTGATTTATTATTGTCATATGTATTCGTATACAGTGAAAAGTATCGTTTCTTTGTCTGCACGCTATGCAGACAAAGCATACCGTTCATAGAGAAGGAGAGGGTGCAGAATGTAGTGTTACAGTCATAGCCAGGGTGTAGAGAAAGATCAACTTAGTGTGAGGTAGGTCCATTCAAAAGTCCGACGGCAGCAGGGAAGAAGCTGTTCTTGAGTCGGTTGGTACGTGACCTCAGACTTTTGCATCTTTTACCTGACGGAAGAAGATGGAGGAGAAAATATGTAAAGGGTGCATGGGTCCTTGATTATGCTGGATGCTTTTCCAAGGCAACGAGAAGTGTAGACAGAGTCAATGGATGGGAGGGTGGTTTGCTTGATGGATTAGGCTACTTTCACAACCTTTTGTGGTTTCTTGTGGCCTTGAGGAGAGCAGGAACCAAACCAAGCTGTGATACAACCAGAAAGAATGCTTTCTCTGGTGCACCTGTAAATGTTGGTGGGAGTCATAGCTGACATGCCAAATTTCCAGAAGGAAAGGAAATCAGCCATCTTTACTCGGTCTGGCCTACAGGTGACTGCCGATCCATTGCAATGTGGTTGATTCTTAAATACCCCCTCAAGGCAATTAGGGATGGACACTAAGGGCCCAATTTTACCAAAACTTCATGCCCGTTTTCGGGCACGAAATCGCGGTAAAGTTGGGCGTCGCGCCTATACTGCGATCTGCACCCAATTCCGAGCAGCTTTACCGACGCCTGATTCGGGCGCGGGTCCGACTTAATGAACCGTGCGCCCAACCCTACCGCCAAATCCCACTTTACCGTCTTCTGGCCCATTCCGGATCCGTGCTTTTAGCCACCTGCAGAATAAAAGTCCGAAGCGGATTTCTATTCTGCAGGGGAACCTCCAAAGCCCTCTCTGCCCTTGTGAAGTCACCATCCTCCTTGGCCATCCTTCGCGGACCCCCCCCGCTAACCACCCCGGCAGACCCCCCCCCCCCCCCCCACCGTGATCGGACCCCCATGGGAGGCAGGCCCCCCCCTCGGCAGAGCACACCCCCAACCTACCTCAATCGCTGGTCTCCCTCCACCATCCTTCCGTTAGCAAGATAAGCTGTATGTCCCTCAGCTAGATCCACTTTGGTCAACACAAAGATGGTCCTTCTGCCTTGTGGGTCCATCTGGCTCACCAGGTCAGTTACAATACTGCGTTCAGCATCTACTGAACCATCCTGGATACAAAGGATAATGAATGGTACTGTTCGATCTTCCTGGTGCTATCAGTACTGTAACATCAGGAATGGCTGCCGACACCAAGGATATAATTTTTAGCATAAGCAAGGCTTACATGCAGAACCCTAATGCCATTATCCTTTGTATCCAAGATGGTTCAGTAGATGCTGAACGCAGTATTGTAACTGACTTGGTGAGCCAAATGGACCCGTCACACCCCCTCTCCTCCTCCCACCCCGTGTCCCCCGCCACCCCCCCGAGGGTGATCTGGGTCTCGCCCCCTCTCCTCCTCCCACAGATGCCATCATCTCACGTGAGAACATCCACCAGGTACACGGTACATACTCTTGCAATTCGGCCAACGTTGTCTACCTGAGACGCTGCAAGAAAGGATGGCCCGAGGCATGGTACATTGGGGAAACTATGCAGACGGATGAATGAACACCGCTCGACAATCACCAGGCAAGACTGTTCTCTTCCTGTTGGGGAGCACTTCAGCGGTCACGGGCATTCGGCCTCTGATATTCGGGTAAGCGTTCTCCAAGGCGGCCTTCGCGACACACGACAGCGCAGAGTCGCTGAGCAGAAACTGATAGCCAAGTTCCGCACACACGAGGACGGCCTCAACCGGGATATTGGGTTCATGTCACACTATTTGTAACCCCCACAGTTGCCTAGACCTGCAGAGTTTCACTGGCTGTCTTGTCTGGAGACAATACACATCTTTTTAGCCTGTCTTGATGCTCTCTCCACTCACATTGTTTTGTTTCTTAAAGACTTGATTAGTTGTAAGTATTCGCATTCCAACCATTATTCATGTAAATTGAGTTTGTGTCTTTATATGCTCTGTTTGTGAACAGAATTCCCACTCACCTGAAGAAGGGGCTTAGGGCTCCGAAAGCTTGTGTGGCTTTTGCTACCAAATAAACCTGTTGGACTTTAACCTGGTGTTGTTAAACTTCTTACGGAATAGATTAACACAAACATGTGATCCCAGAAGCTTATACAGGAGCAGGGATGTACTGCTGAGATTTTATAAGGCTCTGGTGAGACCACATTTGGAATTTTGCGAGCAATTCTGAGCCCCATATCTAAGGAAGGATGTGCTGGCCTTGGAGAGGCTTCAGAGGAGGTTCACAAGAATGATCCCGGGAATGAAAGGCTTGACATATGAGGACTCTGACTTGATATTTGATAGAGTTTAGAAGGATGAGGGGGGATCTCATTGAAACTTAAAGGGTACTGAAAGGTCTGGATAGAGTGGATGTAGAGAATATGTTTCCATTATTGGAGGAGACGAGGATTCGAGGCACAGCCTCAGAGTAAAGGGATGACATTTTGGAACTGTGGTGAGGAGGAATTTCTTTAGCCAGAGGGTGGTGAATCTGAGGAATTCATTGCCACAGGAGCCTGTGGAGGCCGGGTCATTGAGTGTATTTAAGACAGAGATAGATATGTCCTTGATTGGTAAGGGGATCAAAGATTACAGGAAAAGGTGGGAGAATGGGGTTGAGAAACTTATCAGCCATGATCGAATGGCAGAACAGACTCGATGGGCCGAATGGCCTAATTCAGTTCCTGTATCATATGGTCTTAGGGTCTTATTTGTTGACATTCTGACCTATTTCATTTCATTCCTCTGTAAGTATTGGCATTCCCCCCTTTCCCTTCTTGTTAGAGTCATAGAGTCATAAAGGTTTACAGCATGGAAACAGGCCCTTCGGCCCAACTTGTCCATGCCACCCAGTTTTTACCACTAAGCTAATCCCAATTGCCCACATTTGGCCCATATCCGTCTTTGTATAGCGCGCAAGAAACAATACTTTTCACTATATGTCAATACAGGTGACAATATTAATCAAATTAAATCAAATATACCCATCGTACCCATGTAACTGTCTAAATGCTTTTTAAAAGACAAAATTGTACCCGCCTCTACTACTGCCTCTGGCAGCTCATTCCAGACACTCACCATCCTCTGAGTGAAAAAATTGCCCCTTTGGACCCTTTTGTATCTCTCTCCTCTCACCTTAAACATATGCCTTTCAGTTTTAGTCTTCTCTACCTTTGGGAAAATATGTTGACTATCTACCTTATCTATGCCCCTCATTATTTTATAGACCTCTATAAGATCACCCCTAAGCCTCCTACGCTCCAGGGAATAAAGTCCCAGTCTCTTCTTATAACTCAAACCATCAAATCCTGGTAGCATCCTAGTAAATCTTTTCTGCACTCTTTCTAGTTAATATCCTTGCTATAAAATGGTGACCGGAACTGTACACAACCCTCTACAACCACCCTCTGTCTTCTGTCGTCAAGCCAATTTTGCATCCAATTGACTACCTTACCCTGGATCCCGTGAGATTTAACCTTATGCAACAACCTACCATGCGGTACCTTGTCAAAGGCCTTGCTAAAGTCCATGTAGACAACATCAACTGCACTGCCCTCATCTACCTTCTTGGTTACCCCTTCAAAAAACTCAATCAAATTTGTGAGTGCTGCTCCTTCATCAGGTGAGTGGGACATTCGTGAGACATGACTTTTCACTCACAAAGCCATGCTGACTGTTTCTAATCAGTCCTTGCCTCTCTAAACGCCTGTAGATCCTGTCTCTCAGAATACCTTCTAATAACTTACCCACTACAGACGTTAGGCTCACCGGTCTGTAGTTCCCAGGCTTTACCCTGCTGCCCTTCTTAAGCAAAGGCACAACATTTGCTACCCTCCAATCTTCGGGCACCTCACCGGTGGCTGTCGACGATGCAAATGTTCTTCTGGTCTGTCCTTCTGTAACAGACGGCGCTCATTCTCCAAGTTTGATCTGGTGCTTCTCACCATCTGTTTGCCTTTAGCTATTTGGCTAATTTCCTGGCCTTTCACTCGCTCCCTTTTAGCCACTGCTGTTCATGGATACCTCTCACACTCCCTCCTGTGTCACATCCTGCTCTCTCACCATGGAGCTCCCTAGTGTGAACAGTGACTGAGCCCAAGCACACAATGAATATTCAGCCTGCCATGAAATGACAAGAAGCTACATCATCCGATATATTTAGCCAATGCGTCATCCCATTTCTAAAAATGCTGCTAACAGGAGAACTCTAAAATCAACTTAGAATTGCCATTTCCACACCCAATCCTTGCACTATTTTCTTACAATATGCACAGTTTAATGGGTGTAATATACCATGCGAAAAATATCTTGTTGAACCACTAGGAAGGACCATTAACTTGTAATGAAGAAAGTCCCAGGGAGTTGGGGTGGCACGGTGGTTAACACTGCTTCTTCACAGCACCTGGGACCCAGGTTCAAATCCGGCCTTGGGTCACTGTCTGTGTGGTGTCTACACATTCTCCCGGTGTCTGCGTGGGTTTCCTCCGGGTGCTCCGGTTTCCTCCCACAGTCCAAAGATGTGCGGGTTAGGTTGATTGGTCGTGCTAAATTGACCCCTAGTGTCAGGTGATTATCATAGAACCCAGTAGTGCAGAAGGAGGCCATTCGGTCCATCGAGTTTGCACCGACCACAATCCCACCCAGGCCTATCCCCATAACCCCATGCATTTACCCTAGCTCGTCCTCCTGACAATGAGGGACAATTTAGCACGGCCAATCCACCTAACCTGCACATCTAGCAGGATAAATATGTGGGGTTACGGGAATAGGGCCTGGGTGGGATTGTGGTCGGTGCAGTCTCGATGGGCTGAATGGCCTCCTTCTGAACTGTAAGGATTCTATGACTCTATGACTAATTTAACAAAGCGTTTCGATAAATGTTTTTCCGTTCTCTTGACTATTTTCAGAACTTTATCTCACATTTCTGTTAACTCTGACCAAGAGTGAAGGCAATGGCCAAGTTATGCAAAGGTGTCTTGCACAGACATTCTGGTGGGATTGTAGTTGGTGCAGACTCGATGGGCCGAATGGCCTCCTTCTGCACTGTAGTGATTCTATGATTCTATGAGAGTCTAGACGGAGACTGCCAGTTCAATGCTGAGGGAAATGTTGATAACTGGATCCTTGCAGCCATCTGATCTTTGCTGGTCTTGTGAGATCATTAAACTTCTTCCTACAGTAAAAGTGTAGTTGGGTAGTGATGCACCATCAATCGAGCAAAGACTAGTTTGTATGCAAGAACAAATAGGCTTTTATTAGCAAAAGACTTGGAGCACACCCATGCCGATGAACTGGTCCAGACTGAGGCAGGGGGGTGGGGAGCAGTTGCCTTTATACCTGGACCGGGGGGAGGGAGGAGTCTCGGGTAGGGCCGGCAGGGATGTGTCCAGGCATGTCACATATACAGGTAATAAGCTAACAGTGGGTTTACCACAGGTAGCGGCCATCTCCTTCTACATGGTGCTGGCCACAGCTGTGGCAAGTTGCTTAATTATAGAGTCAGGCCGGAATGTTACCACCGTTCACGCCGGCAGGATTATCCCATCCCGCTGCAGTGAACGGAGTTTTGGCTGGGTGCCAAATTCGCCGACCTCGATGCAGCGGGAGTGCTACGTGACAGCTGCTGAGATATACAGCACAGAAAGAGGCCCTTTGGCCCATCATGTCTGCAGGAAATTAGATTGATTAGGTGTTTGAACTTGATTAGTGTCAAGCCCGACAGGTCTATCTCGCTTCATGTTCTTAAAAGACAGCGGAAGCCCACTTCTTTGATCACACAGACACGCCTAACTGTGCTGACAAATGAGTTCCTGGTTAATAGTTATCTGGACCACTGTTAGGTCGCAGTAAAGCTTTGTTCCTTCAAAGTTTCATTTTGCAATGTTATTTTTTTTAAGCGAACGCTCTCCTTTGAAGCATCAAAATATCCTCCGTCTGATGTTTGCCTTCTGAAGACTTCAGCCCATTCTGACTGTGTACCTAGGTTCATGCGCACTTGAGTGAGAAACTGAAGAGAGTACTCATCATTGTGTTCCATGTACAAACTAAACATTTTTCTTCTCTCTCTGCAGAAATTGGGCAAGTGAAAAGGTAACCTTTACCTTCAAAAGGTAACTTTAATTCAATATATTTTCTCTCTTTCTCCTCAAGGCTTGGACTTCCTACTGTTCTACGGACATTGGAACCTTGCACAAGTGGCCACTTGTTATTACAGGGAAAAAGCAGGCAATGGGATTTGTGCAAACAGCTTCGGTTGAAGGGCTAGCATTGACACTAACAGGAAGGGCCGAATGGCCTTTTTCTATGGATGAGATTAGACGCTGGGTCCCTGAAGAGTCACGATTTTGCAATCTGCCGTCAGTCGTGTAGTGAAGTGTGGCTTCTGGCTGTTTAAAAGATCCATGGGCCATTCAGTTATGGAAGCAACTAATTTTCATTAACTAGTGGGGCGGCACGGTGGTACAGTGGTTAGCACGGCTGCCTCACAGTGCCAGGGACCCGGCCATCAAGCACCTATCTATTCTAATCCCAGTTTCCAGCACTTGGTCCGTAGCTGTGTCTGCTCTGGCATTTCAAGTACTCATCTAAATGCTGCTTAAATGTTGTGAGGATTCCCGCCTCTACCACCCTTTCAGGCAGCAAGTTCCAGATTCCCACCACCCTCTGGGTGAAAAGGTGTGGTGAACCATAGATGGTTACCACTATGGGTACTTGTACATATGCTATTCTTGTTGCTGTTGGGGTTAGGGTTGGGGTGTTCCACCTGTTAGCATTGTTCTGTGGTACACTCCGTTTGGCTCCGCCTTCTTACAGGAGTATAGAGGTCACTGCTACTTCCTAGTAGCCCTTAATCTGGGATAGTATTGTTAAGCAGTATGCTCTATTCTTGTTGTGAATAAAAGCCTTTATTCCCGGGTACGACCTTGTTTCCCGAGTGAATCAATCGCGCATCAAAAGGTTTCTCCTCAAATCCCCGCTAAATCTCCTGCCCTTACCTTAAATCTATGCCCTTGATTATTGACCCCTGAACTGACAGGAAAAGTTCCTTCCTATCCACCCTATCTCTGTCCCTCATAATTTTGTACACCTCAATCAGATTCTCCCTCAGCCTTCTCTGCTCCAAGGAAAACAACCCTAGCCTCTCCTCATAGCTGAAACGCTGCAGCCCGGGCAGCGTCCTGGTGAATCCCCTCCGCACCCTCTCCAGCGCACTCACACCCTCCCTATTGTGTGCCATCCACACCCACAATATCAAGCCATAAAAGAACACAGCACTCCCTGAGAACCCTGCAGCTCACCTTGGGATAGTTGAGTTCTGATTTCTGTACTTTTTTACCAGCTGCCTCTGCATTGAGTGCCGTTCAGTTCTAAACTCTGCTCGCTACAAAACTACTTCCTCCACCTTACCCCCTCAAATCTTTCTGGCACTCCGACGCACGGTGCACCAATTGCAGGCAGGGGATCACACCAAAGTTTAAGTTTTTTAAGTAAAAGTTTATTTATTTAGTGTCACAAGTGGGCTTACATTAACACTGCAATGAAGTTACTGTGAAAATCCCCTAGTCGCCACATACTCCGGCGCCTGTTCGGGTACACTGAGGGAGAATTTAGCACGGCCAATGCACCCTAACCAGCACGCCTTTCAGACTGTGGGAGGAAACCGGAGCATCTGGAGGAAACCCACGCAGACACGGGGAGAATGTGCAGTCTCCACACAGACAGTGACCCGAGGCTGGGAATCGAACCTGGGTGCCTGGTGCTGTGAGGCAGCAGTGCTAACCTGCTGTGCCACCGTGCTGCCCCATTAGTTAATGAAAATCAGTTGCTTCCATAACTGAATGGCCCATGGATCTTGTAAACAGCCAGAAGCCACACTTCACTATGCGACTGGTGGCAGATTGCAAAATCCTGGTTTTTTGGGGGCCCAGGTCTAGTCTCACCCATAGAAAGAGGCCGTTTGGCCCTTCCTGTTGGTGCCAATGCTAACCCTTCGACTGAAGCTGTTTACACAAATTGCCTGCTATTTTCCTGTAATAACAAGTGGCCACTTGTGCAAGGTTCCAATGCCCATGGAACAGTAAGAAGTCCAAGCCTTGAGGAGAAAGAGAGAAAATCTATTGAATTAAGATTACATTTTGAAGTAAAGGTTACCTTTTCATTTTACAAATTTCTGCAGAGAAAATAAAAATCTTTAGTTTGTATATGATGTGGAGATGCTGGCGTTGGATTAGGGTGGGCACAGTAAGAAGTCTCACCAGGTTAAAGTCCAACAGGTTTATTTGGAATCACAAGCTTTCGGAGCGCTGCTCCTTCATCAGGTGAGTGGAGAGTTGGGTTCACAAACACGGCATATATAGACACAGACTCAATTGCAAGATAATGGTTGGAATGCGAGCAAACTTGATACTTGTATCGGTATGCGCAATCTTCTTGGAGTTCCTCTCCACTTTAAGGCAGCAGCTTGTGGTATCGGTGGCAGCCTCACTTGATGAAGGAGCAGCGCTCCGAAAGCTCATGATTCCAAATAAACCTGTTGGACTTTAACCTGGTGTTGTGAGACTTCTTACTAGTTTGTATATGGAACACAATGATGAGTACTCTCTTCAGTTTCTCACTCAAGTACGCATGAACCTAGGTACACAGGTTGCCAGTCAGAATGGGCTGAAGTCTTCAGAAGGCAACCATCAGACGGAGGATATTTTGATGCTTCAAAGGAGAGCGTACGCTTAAAAAAAAATAACATTGCAAAATGAAACTTTGAAGGAACAAAGCTTTACTGCGACCTAACAGTGGTCCAGATAACTATTAACCAGGAACTCATTTGTCAGCACAGTTAGGCGTGTCTGTGTGATCAAAGAAGTGGGCTTCCGCTGTCTTTTAAGAACATGAAGCGAGATAGACCTGTCGGGCTTGACACTAATCAAGTTCAAACACCTAATCAATCTAATTTCATTCACGGAAAATTCAAATGGTTCATATTACTCTCTGTATGTCCTTCCCAAAGGCAGCTGGCTTTTAAATCGGCAAAGCACGACTCCACAGATAATATTGATCTGTTGGATAGGTGCTTGAAAGTCCGTCTTGGTGTCAGGTTCGTTATCAGTCTGTCAGACGTTATTTTGTCGGCGGAATTCACCCACATCTTTGTTGGAAACAATGGGTAACTTGCAGAACGCAGAACGTGGGTGGCACGGTGGCACAGCGGGTTAGCGCTGCTGCTTCACAGCGCCAGGGACCCGGGTTCGATTCCGGCCTTGGGTGACTGTCTTTGCAGAGTCTGCACGTTCGCCCCGTGTCTGCGTGGGTTTCCTCCGGGTACTCCGGTTTCCTCCCACAGTCCAAAGATGTGTAGGTTAGGTGGATTGGCCATGCTAAATTGTCCATTAGTGTCAGGGGGTAAATATATGGGATTTCGGCAATAGAGCTTGAGTGGAATTATTGTGGGTGCAGGTTCGGTGGGTCCAATGACCTCTTTCTACAGTGTAGGGATTCTATGAGGGTGGCGCAGTGGTTAGCACTGCTGCCTCACAACACAAGGGTCCCAGGTTCAACTCTGGCCTTGGGTCACTGTCTGTGTGCAGTTTGCACGTTCTCCCTGTATCTGTGCGGGTTTCCTCCGGGTGCTCCGGTTTCGTCCCACAGTCCAAAGATGTGCGGGTCAAGTTGATTGGCCATGCTCCCTTAGTGTCAGGGGGATTAGCAGAGTAAATGTGGGAATAGGGGCTGGGTGAGATTGTTGTTGATAGACTCGGTGGACCAAAGGGCCTCTTGCTGTACTGTGGGGATCCTATGATTCTATGAGAACCTGCAGCGTCCTGGTGTTACTGGCTTTGCGGGGATACCTACACCTAGCTCCCAGCTATAATGAAATTTACTTACTGATGGCGTACTATATTTAAAGCATGTGTTCCTTGCCCTCTTTCGAAGAGTAGGCCCAAGTTTGGGATTAGGATTAGATTTTGATTTAAAAATGCATCAACATTTTTCAAATTTCTTGCATTTGTTATTTTTGATCAGCTCTTGGGCAGTGAGCAATGTTAGCAATGGCAGTGCTGATTCCCCACACAGTTACTCGGAAAGGATTAACATGATGTGGGATTGGAGCCATACATAGACCAGGCCAGGGAATGTTCCTTCCCTGCAAAACCATCAGAGACTCCGTTGGGGACAGGACTAGTCTATGACAGGGTTTCCCACACTTTTCCAGCCGTGGAACCCTTCTGACCTCTCCAGAATCCTGAAGGATATCCTGAGAAACATTCTTATTATGTTGAAGAATGAAACCACAAAGAATGATTATCATTGCACAGTTGGTACAAACACACAAAAACAAACTGGAAAGCTGTTTCCGTGTCTAATGTGCATACAGTTATAATAATAAAAAAGTTCTTTATTCAACAAAAGAAAAGCCCATCTGGGTCACTAATGTCCTTTGGGTAAGGAAATCTGCCGTCCTTACCTGGTCTGGCCTACATGTGACTCCAGAGCCACAGCAATGTGGTTGACTTTCAACTGCCCTCCAAGGACAACTAGGGATGGGCAATAAATGCTGGTCAGCCAGCGACGCCCGTCCCCACGAATAAAAAAAACATCCACTCACACAGACCCCCTTACCCACAACCACTCCTATTCACACTTAACCGCACCCACTTAGCTATACCCAGACTTACACCCACTCTCACACCCACAGCCACACACACCCTCAACCACTCTCACACCCACTCTCACACCCACTCTCACACCCACGCTCACACCCACTCTCACACCCACTCTCACACCCACTCACACACCCATTATCACACTCTCATACCCATTTTCACACCCAATCTCACACCCACATTCACACCCGCACTCACTCTCACACCCACGCTCACACCCACTCACACACCCACTCTCACACTCACTCTCACACTCTCAGACTCTCACACCCACCTCTCACTCCCACTCTCACACCCACTCTCACCCACCCCTACTCACCCACCTCCACCCATCCACCCCGTCCCCAGTTCCTCTCTCACCGCCCCACACCCCCAACCACCACACCCAGCAGCTCCTCTCGGATCCAGCTGGGCCAACCCCGGGAGTCCTGCAGGAGTGCTGCAGAATCCTGGATTTCCAGGGACCCCTCTCCTGTGATAATACAAGGGGCTGGTAGCCATGCAGAACGCCTCGCCTTGTTTACACCAGAGAATGTCTGACAAGGGATGTAAATTGTAAACAGGTAAATGCAGTGGTGTATGGCAAAGTGCCACATAGAGTAATGTCTCACTTGAACAAGCGCAATCAGAGATGGGTAATAAATACTGGCCTAGCCAGCCACACCCTTATCCTGTAAGATGAATGAAAAGAAAAGAACTGTTATGGAATGTACTTTTCTACATTCTATTAATAAAGTATATTTTTGGGAATAAAATAGCGAGGATGCATGCAATGTATTTTTCCAAACTTTATGTATAAAGTTTTTATTGGAAAAGATAATGTAATGTGGTTTTGTTTTCTGGAAAACATAATAGTGAACCAGTTGGATTTTTACAACCATCCAGCAATTCTTCATGTTGGTTTTGCTGGTGAAAATACACAAAGGGCCATCTTGGTTAAATTCAATTTCACGGCGGAATAATGAACTTTCAGTCTCCGGCTGTATCACAGCTTGGTACGGCTCCTACTCTGACCGCAAGAAACTACAAAGGGTTGTGATTGAAGCCCAATCCATCACGCAAACCAGCCTCCCATCCATTGACTCTGTCTACACTTCCCGCTGCCTCGGAAAAGCAGCCAGCATAATTAAGGACCCCTCACACACCCCGGACACACTCTCTTCCACCTTCTTCCATCGGGAAAAAGATACAAAAGTCTGAGATCACTGCAGAAATTCATCGAAGATCCTTAGGCAGCACCTTCCAAACCCATTTCCATCTAGAAGGACAAAGGCAGCAGATACACGGGAACACCACCACCTGCAAGTTCCTCTCCAAGCCACTCACCATCCTGACTTGGAAATATATCGCCCTTCCTTCGCAGTCGCTGGGTCAAATCCTGGAATTCCCTCTCTAACGGCATTGTGGGTCAACCCACAGCACGTGGACTGCAGCGATTCAAGAAGGCAGCTCACCACCACCTACTCAAGGGCAACTAGCGATGGGCAATAAATGCTGACCAGCCAGCGACGCCCGTTCCCCACCAATGAATAAAAATAAACCGACCCAAGAACAGCTTCTTGCCTGCTACCATCAGAGTTTTTAATGGAGCTACCTCACATTAAGTTGATCTTTCTCTACAGCTTAGCTATGACTGTAACACTACATTCTGCACTCTCTCCTTTCCTTCTTCCCTATGTACTCTATGAACGGTATGCCTTGTCTGTATATCACACAAGAAACAATACTTTTCACTGTATCCCAATACATATGACAATAATAAATCGAACCAAATCAATTCAATCAATTCAGTTCAATTTGGCTAGTACATAGGGTGCCACATCATTGACCCTCCCCTTGTTCAATTCTGCTGGCCTTCTATCCGAGCTTTGCCGAGAATTCAAATGTAAGGATGCATCTACCCTGCTTGGTGAGGCTGAGCTGAGGCTATTAAAGTCACGGAGGAGCGCAGAGATGGATCCATGGTGGAGATTTGAAAAACGGACCCCGCCCAGCTGGCGATTTTCAAACCATTCGTTTTGTTTTATGCCGGGAGCTCCCTCGTGGAAATAATCTCCTCGTGTGTGAGTGTGTGTGAGTGTGTGTGTGTGTGAGTGTGTGTGTGTGTGTGAGTGTGTGTGAGAGTGTGTGTGTGTGTGTGTGAGAGTGTGTGTGTGAGTGAGTGGCATACCACCAAACTGAAGACTTAATGAAATATCTCCTTTCATTATCTTGTCAGAGGTATTGTCTTTTCAAAATAAATAGGTTGACACCCCTGCTAAAAAGCCAGAGAGGTATTTCATATGAAGGCGCTAAGTGGTATACCGTCATGTAAGTCCAAGAGATAGATATTTGTCTTTAGAGCCAGGGCAGTAACCCGATAGAGTCGATCACCCGTCTATGAAGGAACCTGTTTGACATGCATTGGAATGCAAATCATGCATTGGAAGATAGTTACTGGAGTGGGTCTTTTAGCCCTCAAGCCTGCTCCACCATTCAATTAGATCGTGAACAATCTGAATCTTACCTCCATCTGCCCATCCTGTGTTGCGTCGCCCTTAACGCCCTTCCCGAAAAAATAAACCTATCGATCCCAGTTCCGAAATTTTCAACTGATCTCATTGGCAATTTTGGGGGAGAAAGTTTCAGATTCCAACTGCCCTTTGGGTGAAGAAGTGCTTCTTGAGAGAACCCTTGGATAGCCTCGCTCTAACTTTAAACTTACGTCCTCGCAACAAACTACAAAGGGTTGTGAATGTAGCCCAATCCATCACGCAAACCAGCCTCCCATCCATTGACTCCGTTTACACTTCCCGCTGCCCCAGAAAGGCAGCCAGCATAATCAAAGACCCCATGCACCCCGGACATTCTCTCTTCCACCTTCTTCCGTCGGGAAAAAGATACGAAAGTCTGAGGTCACGTACCAACCGACTCAAGAACAGCTTCTTCCCTGATGCCATCAGACTTTTGAATGGGCCTACCATATATTGAGTTGATTTCTCTCTCTACACGCGACTGTAACACTACATTCTGCACCCTCTCCTTTCCTTCTTCCCATGTACTCTATGAACGGTATGCTTTGTCTGTATAACGCGCAAGAAACAATACTTTTCACTGTATCCCAATACATGTGACAATAATAAGTCAATTCCAAATCAAATCTTGTGTGTGACTCCTGCCCCCACCCCCACATTCCCTCAACTGGATCACCCATCAATCTGTATACTCAAGGGAATACACATCTAGGCTGCTCAACCTGTCATCAGAATTTAACCCTTTGGTTCCCCCCTTCCCCAAAATCATTTTGGTGAATGTATTGCAGATCATCCTCGCACAAATGTCTAACCACCTTCAACAGTTGAGGTTTTGCCAGCAGTCATTTCCGAGGTTTTGCTGGCAGTCATTTCCGAGTTTTTGCCGGCAGTCATTTCCGAGGTTTTGCCGGCAGTCATTTCCCAGGTTTTGCCAGCAATCATTTCTGAAGTTTTGCCAGCAATCATTTCCGAGGTTTTGCCAGCAGTCATTTCCGAGGTTTTGCCGGCAGTCATTTCCGAGGTTTTGCCGGCAGTCATTTTTGTGCTTTTGCGGCAGTCATTTTCGTGGTTTTGCCGCCGGCCATTTCCATGGTTTTTCCAGCAATCGTTTCCGAGGTTTTGCTGGCAGTCATTTCCGAGGTTTTGCCGGCAGTCATTTCCGAGGTTTTGCCGGCAGTCATTTTCGTGGTTTTGCCGGCAGTCATTTTCGTGGTTTTGCCGACAGTCTTTTCCGAGATTTTGCCAGTAGTCATTTCCGAGATTTTGCCGGTAGTCATTTCTGAGGTTTTGCTGGTTTTGCCGACAGTAAGGTTTTGTGGTTTTGCCGACAGTAATTTTCCAGGTTTTGCCGGCAGTCCTTTCCTCCAATACCTTTCCAAAATGGGAGCGAATGCAAGCAGAGACCAGACATAACAGCATTATTACTTTCGAATCAATTTGCCCACAAGTTTCCTCCTGTCTGGTTCTCTGCCAAACTTTGGCCTTGAGGAGAATCGAAATTTTGAGACTGTAACTGCTCGCTGTGAAGACATCTCGGTCATGCAGTCCCTGAAACTTCAGTGTTTACTAAATATCATTGGCACAACACCGGAACCATCCATCAAACCTCAAAGGTGCCTGTTTGAACAAACTTGCCTTATTCTTATATCCATCTCAACCCGCACCAATAATTTTAGAGCAACCACTCGTCTCGTCAGTTTTAATTAAAATCCAGCTCTCTGAGTTTCTTCAAAGGAATATTTAAAGATTGCGTCTGCGGGGATGAAGGAAGAGAAACCCAGCTACGTTTGTTGAATGTTGCACCACGATAGACCAAAATCCTTCAGTGTCGCCCCCTCCCTCATATTACCCTCCCCCCTTTACACTTCCAGCCAACAATAGCATCTTTTCATTTGAGATCTGCTTCTGGCAGGGCAGCGATTGGTTGTTTCTTTGAACAGTTCTCAATGTGGGATTAAAGGGTCCTCCATCGCCAAGCAACAGAGCAAGGATCAAGCTGCAACATCAATCAGATTTGACCCTTCACCAAAGGAGGAATGGACACAAGCTCATATTTATAGGACGGCCACTGAAGTGCAGCAAAATGATTTGTTCTACAGATGTGATGGGTAAATTTAACGTTTATTTATTAGTGTCACAAGTAGGCTTACATTAACACTGCAATGAAGTTACTGTGAAAATGCCCTAGTCGTCACACTCCGGTGCCTGTTCAGGTACGCTGAGGGAGAATTTAGCACGGCCAATGCACCTAACCAGCACTTCTTTCGGACTGTGGGAGGAAACTGGAGGAAACCCATGCGGACACAGGGAGAGCGTGCAGACTCCGCACAGACAGTGACCCAAGCCGGGAATCGAACCTGGATCCCTGGCGCTGTGAGGCACTGTGCCACCGTGCCGCCCTGGGTCAGTGGACAAACTGAGTAACCAATTTGCCCACTGACTCAACCTAAGTGAGAAAGAAAAAAGATATCTTTTGATGATTGAACAGACGCCATGTACAAAATCAATGGATAATATCAGGGGCTCAAAACCAGGCGGATGTCAAGCGCTCTTCCTAAAGATACATGAGTTCATAGAATCCCTACAGTGCAAAGAGAGGCCATTTGGCCCATCAAGCCTGCACCAACAACAATCCCACCCAGGCCCTTTCCCTGTAACCCCACATATTTACCCTGCTAATCTCCCTGACAGTAAAGGGCAATTTAACATGGCCAATCCCCCTAACCTGCACATCTTTGGACACTGAGGGGCAATTTAGCATGGTCAATCCACCTAACCTGCACATCTTTGGTCACTCAGGGGCAATTTAGCATGGCCAATCCATCTAACCTACACATCTTTGGACTGTTGGAGGAAACCGGAGCACCCGGAGGAAACCCACACTGAAACCCACAATAGAACTGAATAATCTCATTAGCGATTGACAGCATGGTTTTGTATGAGGGAGGTCATGCCTCACAAATTTGGTTGAGTTTTTTGAGGAGGTGACGAAAACGATTGATGAGGGAAGGGCCGTGGATGTCGTCTATTTGGATTTTAGTAAAGCGTTTGACAAGGTCCCTCATGGTAGGCTGGTGCAAAAGGTTAAATCTCACGGGATAAAAGGTGAGCTAGCTAGATGGGTGGAGAACTGGCTTAGCCATAGAAGACAGAGGGTAGCAGTGGAGGGGTCTTTTTCCAGTTGGAGGTCTGTGACTAGTGGTGTTCATGATGTGGAGATGCCGGCGTTGGACTGGGGTAAACACAGTAAGAAGTTTAACAATACCAGGTTAAAGTCCAACAGGTTTATTTGGTAGCAAAAGCCACACAAGCTTTCGGAGCTCTAAGCCCCTTCTTCAGGTGAGTGGGAATTCTGTTCACAAACAGAGCTTATAAAGACACAGACTCAATTTGCATGAATAATGGTTGGAATGCGAATACTTACAACTAATCAAGTCTTTAAGAAACAAAACAATGTGAGTGGAGAGAGCATCAAAACAGGCTAAAAAGATGTGTATTGTCTCCAGACAAGACAGCCAGTGAAACTCTGCAGGTCCACGCAACTGCTCTCTCCACTCACATTGTTTCGTTTCTTAAAGACTTGATTAGTTGTAAGTATTCGCATTCCAACCATTATTCATGTAAATTGAGTCTGTGTCTTTATAAGCTCTGTTTGTGAACAGAATTCCCACTCACCTGAAGAAGGGGCTTAGAGCTCCGAAAGCTTGTGTGGCTTTTGCTACCAAATAAACCTGTTGGACTTTAACCTGGTGTTGTTAAACTTCTTACTAGTGGTGTTCCGCAGGGCTCTGTACTGGGACCTCTGCTGTTTGTGATATAAATAAATGATTTGGAGGAAGATGTAACTGGTGTGATCAGTAAGTTTGCGGACGACTCGAAGATTGCTGGAGTTGCGGATAGTGATGAACATTGTCAGAGAATACAGCAGGATATAGATAGGCTGGAACATTGGGCGGAGAAATGGCAGATGGAATTTAATCCAGATGAATGCGAAGTGATGCATTTCAGTAGATCTAATGTAAGGGGGAGCTATATAATAAATGGCAGAACCATCAGGAGTATAGACGCCGACAGAGGGACCTGGGTGTACAAGTCCACAGATCCTTAAAGGTGGCAGCACAGGTGGAGAGGGTGGTGAAGAAGGCATATGGCATGCTTGCCTTTATTGGACAGGGCATAGAATATAAAGGTTGGCATATGATGTTGCAGCTGTATAGAACGATGGTTAGGCCGCATTTGGAATACTGTGTCCAGTTCTGGTCACCACACTACCAGAAGGACGTGGAGGCTTTGGAGAGAGCACAGAGAAGGTTTACCAGGATGTTGCCTGATATTAGCTATGAGGAGAGATTGGGTAAACTGGGGTTGTTCTCCCTGGAAAGACGGAGGATGAGGGGCGACCTAATAGAGGTGTATAAAATTATGAAGGGCATAGATAGAGTGAACAGTGGGAAGCTTTTTCCCAGGTCGGAGGTGACGAACACAAGGGGTCACGGGTTCAAGGTGAGGGGGGCAAGGTTCCCTCACCTTGAACTTGATGTCAGGGGGACGTATTTTACACAGAGGGTGGTGGGGGCCTGGAATGCACTGCCAAGCAAGGCGATTGAGGCAGACAGGCTGGGATCGTTTAAGACTTATCTAGATAGCCACATGAACAGACTGGGAATAGAGGGATACAAAAGAATGGTCTAGTGGGCACATGAGCGGCGCAGGCTTGGAGGGCCGAAGGGCCTGTTCCTGTGCTGTATTGTTCTTTGTTCTTTGTTCACACAGACACGGGGAGAACGTACAGATTCCACACAGACAGTGACCCAAGTCGGGAACTGAACCTGGGTCCCTGACGCTGTGAGGCAGCAGTGCTAACCACTGTGCATAATGCAGGGTGAGGAGCCTTAAAATTCTGTTCCTCAAACTCCTATCCAGGGCCAGTAATCACTAGATAATCTATCAACACTCCAACCTCAAAAGTTGCTCAATTTTACTTGTGTGCAGCTGATTTTGGCAAAATGTCTGCCTTAAACAAACGAGTGACCTCTGGTACCTTGCCAGAATAACCTCTGGGATCTTGGTGTGTCACTGATTCTCGTTTTAATACATTTCTGAAAAGCTCAATGGAAGATTGGGTGGGAAGTATGAGTAAGGACGGGCAATTCTGCAATGGTAAATGGGTGTTGGATAGCTTCCATGCCCAGCCCACAGATCGGTCGAGCGAGCTATGTAACTTTAGGGCCAGTATGACAGTTGAGAAACTATGATGAGACCTTGACTGGAATTCTCCGATGTCCACCTCTGCCAGCGAGACCGGAGACATTGGCGCTCAGCCAAATCTCCATTCACAGCAGCGGGACTGGAGAATCCCAGCCGCCGGCGAGGTCGAAGTATTCCAGCCCTTACTTTGAATAAATTACTCCTTCCTCATAGTTATTGCGGTTATTATGTAATTATTACGGGGTGGCACGGTGGCACAGTGGTTAGCACTCCTGCTTCACAGTGTCAGGGACCTGGGTTCGATTCTCGGCTTGGGTCACAGTCTGTGCGGAGCCTGCACGTTCTCCCCGTGTCTGCGTGGGTTTCCTCCGGGTGCTCCAGTTTCCTCCCGCAGTCCAAAAGACGTGCTGGTTCGGTGCATTGACCCAAAAAGATGCCGAACTGTGGCGATGAGGGGAATTTCACAGTAACTTCATTGCAGTGTTAATGTAAAGCTTACTTGTGACTAATAAAATAAACTTTAACTCTTTATTATGTATATATAAGGGGTCATTCTATTTCTTATCTTTTTGTGGTTCCACTTGCCTCTCTGTTCAATGGTTTACACCCTTTCTTTTGACATGATTCACTATTGAGTTCCCTTCAATAAAAACAGAACATGCTGGAAAAACTCAGCAAGTCTGGCAGCATCTATAGTGAGAGAAACACAGTTGACTTTTCAAGCCCAGTATGTACCCCTTACAACTACACCCCCCAAGGCCTTTTTCTTATTCATTTGTGGGACATGGGCGTCGCTGGCTGGCCAGCATTTATTGCCCTTCCCTAGTTGCTGGAAGGCAGTTGAGAGTCAACCACATTGCTGTGGCTCTGGAATCACATGTAGGCCAGACCAGATAAGGAGGGCAGATTTCCTTCCCTAAAGGTCATTAGTGAACCAGGTGGGGTTTTCCCGACAATCGACAATGGTTTCATGGTCATCAGCAGATTCTTAACACCAGGATTTCATTATTGAATTCAAATTCCACCATCTGCCGTGGCGGGATTGGAACCCGGGTCCACAGAGCATTAGCTGAGTTTCTGGATTAATAGTCCAGTGATAATACCACTAGGCCATCGCATCCTCAGAGGTAAACAAAGTGCAGAATAGGTGACATTATTCATTCTTCCATGTTACACTAAATCACAGACACAGCCTTGAAACATAAGAATATGAGAAAAGTTCCCATTTGTAAGAAGAGTCACACTGCCCTCATAAGTAAAGCCGGTTGTATTAACACCTCAAGCAGAAATGATGTATTTCCTGGCAGTGTATCCAATGCAAATCCAACTTCTACAGCCACGTAAAGGATGGATCTGTCATTATCTAATTCAATGCAGGGGCTGAGGGGCTGAATGGTCCACATATCTAACTATGTTCTGGCGGATTAATCTCCTGCTTTAACTCTTAAACGTTCGGCCCTAAACTCCAGGCATAAGGAAGTAGGAATGTTACGGTCTTTCCCCCCGGCACGATTTTCCCCTCCCGCTGAGGGAGCAGAGATTTGGCTGGGCGCCAAATTCTCCAACCTCTTTGCAGTGGGACTGTGGCGTGAATGGCCAGTAAGATCTCGCTGTGAGAGATTTAGAGGAACAGATCTCTCAGACTCCACACGGGGCAGCCATTTATATTTAGTTCGGGCTAAGATATACTCACAGCATGGTAACTCTGCAAATTGCTGTTCAGTGACTGTATAACGTTTCCTATCCCAGTAAATAGTTTCACTTGCTTGGAAACATCTGTAGTCCAGAACTCTCGGGAGAGTGGAAAATCTCACAGAAGAATAGGACTCCTGTTTCATGATCGTTAATATAACTGGGTCAAGAGGAAGCCAATACCATTAATTGCTCTGCTAAACAATGCAGTGATTACCTGACTGATGTATACAAAAAATCGAGGTTAGAGAGGACAACAAGTGTGGCTACCCCAAGAGGTATGAGGACTGGAGGAGAGGGGAGGTTTACTCTTGTCTCCTCTAAGCTTGTTGGCTCCTCCGTTGCATTCTGGGCATATCGATCCAGTGGGTACAAAAGGGGGGGGGAATTTTCCCATCCTGCTTTGCTACGAGAATCGCAACGGGCGAGAAGGGCGGGGGGAGTGGACCATGTAAATGTCCATTGACCTCAGGCAAGACTTTCCGGCTTTGGGGTGAGCATGGCTGGAAAATCCCATCCCCTGTGGACAGAATAAATCCCCCAAAAAAATACACAGGCCGATTCCTGTAACTTCATGTTAATAAGGGTGGTGGGTCGGATAGGGAGTGGGTGGAACAGTAAGTAGGAACATATAAGAAAAGAGATGCTACTGGAAAACTCAGGAATTGTGAATCCAATTCCGCTGCTGTCTGCCATGGCGGATTGGGAAACCTTCGAGAGGTCAGCATGAACTTCAATATATCGCACTAATCAGGTTAAGGCGGCACGGTGGCACAGTTCTCACAGCGTCAGGGACCCGGGTTACATTCCGGCCTCGGGTCACTGTCCGTGTGGAGTTTGCACGTTCTTCCCGTGTCTGCTTGGGTTTCCTCCAGGTGCTCCTGTTTCTTCCAAAGATATGCGGGTTAGGTGGATTGGCAATGGTAAATTGACCCTGGTCTCAGGAGGATTAGCAGGGTAGATGTGTGGGTTTGCGGGAATGGGGCCTGGGTGGGATTGTGGACGTTGCAGACTCAATGGGCCAAATGGCCTCCTTCTGCACTGTAGGGATTCTATGATTCTATGTAGGTGAAGACCTGACCATCCATGCCTGATTCTCCATGTTGCCAGTGAGGAAAGACGCAGGTGGAAAACACATCTGGAATAGTGGGACATGCAGATGTCAGGGCTCACCTGAACAATGCCTGCGGCTGCCTCCAGTGATGGTTTTCCCAACGGAAGAACTGAGAAGTCTTGCAAAACTATGTCACATGTAATGTATGCCAAAACAGGCAAGACCTTGTACTTTTGCTGTTGCCCTGGTCACCCAAAGTTATACTGGATCTTATAATGACAAATCATATTGTTGTTGGTAAATCATATGTTAAAGTAAAGTTTGAAAGTTTATTTATTAGTCACAAGCAAGCTTACATTAACACTACAATGAAGTTACTGTGAAATTCCCCTGGTCGCCGCACTCTGGCGCCTGTTTGGGTCAATGCACCCTAACCAGCACGTCTTTCAGACTGTGGGAGGAAACCGGAGCACCCGGAAGAAACCCACGCAGACACGGGGAGAATGTTCAGACCCAAGCCGGGAATCGAACCTGGGTCCCCGGCGATGTGAGGCAGCAGTGCTAACCACCGTGCTACTGTGCCGGCCATGCTTAGATAGAATCCCTACAAGGCAGAAAGAGGCCATTCGGCTCATCCAGTCTCCTCTAGATCTCTGATAGAGTATCTTACTCAGGCCCTCTTCCCCACCCTATCCCCGTAGCCTCACACATTTCCCATGGGCAATCCATCCAACCTACACATCTTGGGGCACTAAGGGGCAATTTAGCGTGGCCAATTCATCTAATCTGTACATCTTTGGAGTGTGGGAGGAAACTGGAGCACCCGGAGGAAACCCACGCAGACACGGGGAGAATGTGCAAACTCCACACAGACAGTGACCCGAGGCTGGAATTGAACCTGGGTCCCTGGCGCTGTGAGGCAGCAGTGCTAACCACTGTGCCACCGTGCCATTATTGTTTCATTACCATAGAACTGCACACAAACTGCAATAAACTACAAAGGGTTGTGAATGTAGCCCAATCCATCATGCAAACCAGCCTCCCATCCATTGACTCTACACTTCCCGCTGCCTTGGAAAAGCAGCCAGCATAATCAAGAACCCCACGCACCCCGGACATTCTCTCTTCTACCTTCTTCCTTCGGGAAAAAGATACAAAAGTCTGAGGACACGTATCAACCGACTCAAGAACAGCTTCTTCCCTGCTGCTGTCAGACTTTTAAATGGACCTACCTTGCATTAAGTTGATCTTTCTCTGCACCCTAGCTATGACTGTAACACTACATTCTGCGCTCTCTCCTTTCCTTCTCTATGAACGGTACGCTTTGTCTGTATAGCGCGCAAGAAACAATACTTTTCACTGCATACTAATACATGTGACAATAATAAATCAAATCAAAATCAAATCAAAAACCTATCAGGTTTTTCTGCGTTTTGGTTTTTAAAAGCAGTTAATATGCACCGCCAGGATCTGCTAAAAAGCAGCAGAGGAAGTGAATATGTTAGTCTCTGAAACCCATTGCCAGGCTGTAATTCATTAATTCAAAAAGGAAACCAGACTAAAGATCCGGGTCAGCTTTCTGTTTCAGACTCCCCAAAGGTACCTTTACCAGAATCCAGAGCACATATAAACTTGCACACAAGCACATCCATCCCAACAACCAGCCAAAAAAATACATCTCCACGTTGCCAAAAAACTGGACTAAAACTATTTTTTGTTATAGTTATGAGGTTCAGATGATTGTCAGGTTTTGGGGGTCGTGTTTCACTTTCGGTAAACTGGAGGGAGGCATGTTTCTCTTTTATTCATTGGACATGTGAGTTGCTGGCTGGCCAGCATTTATTGCCCATCTCTCCTTGCCCTTGTCTTGATAGGCTATTTTGGAGGGTAGTTGAGAGTCACATGTAGGCCGGACTGGGTAAGGATGGTAGATTTCCTTCCCTAAATGGCATTAGTGAACCAGATGGGTTTTTCCGACAATGGTTTCATGGTCAGCAGTAGATTCTTAATTCCAGATATTGTTTATTGAATTCAAATCCCACCAACTGCTGTGGTGGGATTTGAACTTGGGTCCCCAGAACATTAGCTGAGTTTCTGGATTGATAGTCTAGCGATAATAGCACTAGGCCATCGCCTCCCCGTTCTGAAGTCAACCCGATAACAGGTGTGGTTGAAAGGGTTATTAAAGGTTAAATGAAGGTCCAGAATGCTTCTTTATCTGCTGGACAGAAGTTGTAAAATTTGCCTCTCAAAGGCAAAGGCAGCAGCATCTGTGTTTACAGTGGTCGGATTGCTAGTCTCTGAAATCCCAGAAAAATGTCAAGAATGTTGGGTTGCAAGCAGTTATCCTTCAGACAGTTCATTTACTTTCAAGGTAAAAAGAGAATCCGGGTGTCAATGATAGCTAATCAGCTTTATTACCTGGATACAAAGCCCTTGTGTTTCATGTTGCCATGGAGATGGGCTTTGCAAGGGGAAGGGTTTCTAAAATATCGCTGAGTAACTCACAGACAAGTTACTCTGCCGCAATCTGGGAGAGAGGGAGGAGCTATAGACTGGACATTTCCATGGTTCTTTGCACAGGAATTTGGGAGCACATGCTCATTTGAAAAGACCAGAATTGAGGCGTTGAAATGAGGTCAGAAGATTCACCAGCCTGCACTCGAGGGAAAATCACTAAAAAAGCCCCTGCTGTAAAAGACAGTTCTTGGGTTAAATGTTCCCTGGCTGGGAAAGGAAAGGAACAGAATTAAACCCTCGGGAGCAGAGATTCACTTCTGACTAGGCCTGGGAATATCGAATAACTACTTAAGAGAGTGCAAGGTAGAGCTGTGAACTGACTTTCTTTTGTCGTGGCAAAAATAAAAGGGGAAAGTTCTGTTCTGTAGTTTAAAGTATAATTTGTCTACAAAAATAGTGTTTAGGCAACAGTACTTTTAGTCTGCTTGTTACAGTAAAAGTCTTCAAACACGAAATGTGTTATTCCTTCAGTTACTAACTGGAAGTTTGAATGTCTTTTTAAAGTTTATGATGTGGAGATGCCGGCGTTGGACTGGGGTAAACACAGTAAGAGTTTTAACAACACCAGGTTAAAGTCCAACAGGTTTATTTGGTAGCAAATGGCATTTGCTACCAAATAAACCTGTTGGACTTTAGCCTGGTGTTGTTAAAACCCTTACTGTTTTAAAGGTTATCAGCCTCTCTGAGGATCGTAACATTTTGTCAAGTGAAATTATAGAATCCCTACAGTGCAGAAGGAGGCCATTTGGCCCATCGAGCCTGCACCAACAACAATCCCACCCAGGCCCTATCCTCATAACCCTTTTAATCCCCCGATACTAAGAGGCAATTTAGCATGGCCAATCCACCTAACCTGCACATCTTTGGGCTGTGGGAGGAAACTGGCGCACCCGGAGGAAACCCACTCAGACATGGGGAGAACATGCAAACTCCACACAGTCACCTGAGGCCGGAATTGAATCTGGAATTGAATTCCTGGCAGTGCTAACCACTGTGCCACTATGCCACCCCAACCTGTTTAGTTATCTCCTCCTGAACTGCTAAAACCCAGCATGGTATTTGTAGGGTTCACCCCTGAGCCTGAACTGGACAATTATAGAATCATAGAATCCCTACAGTGTAGAAGAAGGCAATTTGCCCATCGCGCCTGCACCCACAACAATCCCACCCAGGTCTTGCCCTATGCTCATAACCCCACATATTTACCCTCCTAATCCCCCTGAAACTAGGGGCAACTTAGCATGGCCAATCAACCTAACCTGCGCATCTTTGGATTGTGGGAGGAAACCGGAGCACCCGGAGGAAATCCACGCAGACACGGGGGGAGAATGTGCAGACTCCACACAGACAGTGACCCAAGCCGGGATTCGAACCCGGATCCCTGGCGCTGTGAGGCAGCAGTGCTAACCACTGTGCCAGGCTGAGTTTGCTCGGGAGGAGGGTCAGGGCAGTGGGACACGAGAAGGAGTCCTTTGTCCGTCACTTCCCTGTTCAACTGCTGTTAGGATATGAAGCTGTGAGGTGATGCTTCAGAGCGTTGCCTGGTGTCTTCCTTCAGGCAATCCCCCTCCCATCATAGGCTACAGCAGCCTCTGGTGTGCAGTATGGAGCTGGCCTCGCTAACAGCGCTGCCACATTTCAGGTGCATGAAGAATCAAACCACAAATAGGCTGCGGTTTGAACAGCAGTTATTTTTCATTAAAACTGTAACTAGGGCATAGTTCAGGGAATTCCTCCTCCCGATATGAATACTGGCACTCACACGGCTAACAAGTGAGAAATATGAAGCTTGAAGAATGCACGTACAGTTGAGCAAAACCATTGCACCAGATGTGAGATGCTCGCACTAACTCCTGGGCTTCACACTGAGACAGCGCAATGAATGGGACCCGCTAAATCCAAGGTTTAGCCCAGACACTATGGGATTTTCCCATCCCGTCGCATTTAATGGAGGCTTGGCTGGCCGCTAAGTTCTCCCACCTTGCTGGAGTGGGAGCGTGGTGTGAACGGCCGGTAACATCGCGCCCTTTGTGCTTGATGGTAATGTATCCATCCCGGTGCCACAGCGGTTAGCACTGCTGCCTCTGAGTGCCAGGGATTCGATTCCAGATTCGATTCTGGCCTTGAGTGACTGTGTGGAGTTTGCATGTTCTCCCCATGTCTGCGTGGGTTTCCTCCGGGTGCTCCGGTTTCCTCCCACAGTCCAAAGATGTGCGGGTTAGGTTGATTGGCCATGCTAAATTGCCCCTTAGTGTCAGGGGGACTAGCTAGGGTGACACGTAGGGTTATGGGAATAGGGCCTGGGTGGATTCGTTGTCAGTACAGGCTGGATGGCTGATTGGCCTCCTTCTGCACTGTAGGGATTGTATGGATTCTATGAACTGCAAGGAATGGTCTCTAAATCTTTTGAATTGAAGCCAGTAATATTCCCATCAGGTTCACACCTAGAAGAGCACCATTAATAATTCTACCACCTCTAACGCCATACACCAGTCAACACCACATCAGTTTAAGCCTTAGAAATGTCAAGAAATAAGTGGATGTATTAGCGAGAGGCAACATGGTTTTATGAAGGGGAGGTCATGTCTCACTAACTTGATCGAGTTTTTCGAGGAAGTGACGAAGATGATTGATGAGGGTAGGACAGTGGATGTTGTCTACATGGACTTCAGTAAGGCCTTTGATAAGGTCCCTCATGGCAGACTGGTGCAGAAGGTGAAGTCGCACAGGATCAGAGGTGAGTTGGCAAGATGCTTACAGAACTGGCTTGGTCATAGAAGACAGAGGGTAGCAGTGGAAGGGTGCGTTTCTGAATGGAGGGCTGTGACAAGTGTTGTTCCTCAAATATCAGTGATGGTACCTTTGCTGTTTGTAATATATATAAATGATTTGGAGGAAAATGTAACTGGTTTGATTTGTAAGTTTGCGGACGACACAAAGGTTGGTGGATTTGCGGATAGCAATGAGGACTATCAGAGGATACAGCAGGATATAGATCGCTTGACGACTTGGATGGAGAGATGGCAGAAGGAGTTTAATCCGGACAAAAGGGTGCCTGGAATTTACTGCCGGGGGAGGTAATGCAAGCAGATACGATAGTGACTTTTAAGGGGTGCTGGACAAATACATGAATAGGATGGAAATAGAGGGATATGGTCCCTGGAAGGGTAGAGGGTTTTAGTTCAGTCAAGCAGCATGGTCAGTGCAGGCTTGGAGGGCCAAAGGGCCTGTTCTTGTGCTGTAATTTTCTTTGTTCTTTGTTCAAGTGGTGCTGTTGGGTGCTGTTGAGAGCTGGATTAGGAGTCACTCAGAAAGAGCCAGAGACAGAGGGAGGATTTTTGAGGTGGTGAAAACTCAGAAGGTCTGTGGAATGGAGTCAGAAGAAGAAAATCTGAGATAAGGGATCAGGCAAATTCCAGCCCAACTCAATTTTTTTCTTGATTAATTAGAAATCATAGAATAGCATCACAGAGTGGTGACAACACAGAACATCAGTCAACATTAGAACTCAGTTAGTGATGGAGGAAGGGGTGAGGCAGCACTGTGTGTGTTAGATATCAGCTTTGGCTAGTGATGAAAATTTTTTGCACATAAAACGTGGACATAGAGAATAGGAGCAGGAGGAGGCCATTCGGCCCTTCGAACCAGCTCTACCATTCATTATGATCATGGCTGATCTTCCAACTCAAGAGCCTGATCTCAACTTCCCCCATATCCTTTGATCCCCTTCGCCCCAAGTGCTATATCTAACTGCTTTTTGAAAACATACAATGTTTTGGCCTCAACTGCTTTCTGTAGTAGTGAATGCCACGCATTCACCACTCTGTGGGGGAAGAAAATTCTCCTCATCTGTGTCTAAAATGGTCTACCCTGTACCATCAGACTGTGATCCCTGGCTCTGGACACCCCCACCATCGGGGACATCCTTCCTGCATCTACCCTGTCTAGTCCTGTTAGTCCTTTACAGATCTCTATGAGATCCTCCTTATTCTTCTGAACTACAGGTTAGGAATATAATCCTAACCTAGTCGATCTCTCCCCGTACGTCAGCACTGCCATCCCAGGAATCAGTCTGGTCAACCTACTCTGCACTCTCTCTACAGCAAGAACATCAGCCTAAAACTTGACAAGTCAAGGCTGCTGAGTAGTAATTTTGGTAAAATTAAGCCGGATGAGTCAGGGAGGGTCAGAGAGTTTAACAACATTGATAGGTAATTATCCATAAAGGCCACGTTAGGGATGGCCAAGTGGAAGACACTGCTCTGCATTTCCACAATGGTCTTGCTGTCATTGCGAAAGTCATAGAATTCATACAGTGTAGAAGGAGGCCATTCAGCCCATCAAGCCTGCACCGACAACAATCCCAACCAGCACCTATCCCCATAACTCCACATATTTACCCTGCTAATCCCCCTGACATTAAGAGGCAATTGTGGTGAACCATAGTTGGTTACCACTATGAGTGCTGAGCCATGGATGGTCAGCACTATGAGTATTTGTAGATATGTTACTGTTGTCACTGTTGGGGTTAGGGTTGGGCTGTTCTACCTGTTGATATTGTTATGTGGTACACTCCAGTTGGCTCCGCCTACCTGGGGAAGTATAAAGGTCACTGCACTGCCTGGTGACCCTTTAGTCTGGGATTGTATTGTATATAGTGTGCTCCATTCTTGTCAGTAATAAAAGCCTTTATTTCCAGGGTACAATCTAGCCTCCCGAGTGATTTAATCGCGCATCAGCAATTGAGCATGGCCAATGCAGCTAACCTGCACATCTTTGGACTGTGGGAGGAAACCGGATCACCCGAATGAAACCCACGCAGACACGAGGAGAACATGCAAACTCCACACAGACAGTGATCCGAGGCTGGGATCCCTGGCGCTGTGAGGCAGCAGTGCTAACCACTGTGCTGTCCCTTGAAAATGGGGGAGGAGTGTTCAAATCTGGATGCCCCGCCCCCAAACACAGCAGCTACTCTTTTGGGGAGGGCCAGAGCGGGTCCGGGTCGGGTTTGTGCATGCACGTTTCACGGGGGCAGCCACTTCTGCAATGAAACGGCCATCTCCAGTCATTTCTGACTTTCATTGGACAAGAGCAGGTTAGACCTGGCATGAGCAGATTCGACTTTGCAAAGTCCTTTTGAAAGCTGGGAGGGAGGGGCAGGGGGTACACTTTTGGAGAGGTAAAGTACCCCTTTGGGGGAGCCCTTTGGGATCATTATAAGTGGACATGAATGTGTGGAAGACGTGCATAAATGCATTGGAACTGTAAAGAGAGCTTCAAAGTGGGGGAAGGGGGTGATGGCATGGCGGGTACAATTGCTGGACTAGTAGCCCAGAGACCCAGAGTGATGCTCTGTAGATCCAGGTTCGAATCTCACCACAGCAGATGGTGACATTGGAATTCAATAAAAATCTGAATTAAAAATCTAATGATGACCATGAATTGATTGTCATTAAAAAAAAAGCTCATCTATACTATGGTGGCACGGTGGCACAATGATTAGCACTGCTGCCTCACAGCATCAGGGACCCGGGTTCAATTCCCGGCTTGGGTCACTGTGTGGAGTTTGTACATTCTCCCTGTGTCTGGGTGCTCTGGTTTCCTCCCGTAGTCCAAAAATGTGTGGATTATGTGGATTGGCCATGCTAAATTGCCCCTTTGCATCCAAAGATGTGTAGGTTAGGGAGATTAATGGGGTAAATACACGGGGTTACAGTGCTAGGATTTGGTTAAGATACAGAGAGTCAGTGCAGATTTGATGGGCCAAATGCCTCCTTCTGCATGGTAGGGGTTATATTATTCTAAAAGCCCCTGTCAAATAAAAGATGAGACTTACAATGTGTCTGAAAGAATATTAAACCTGAGGATTGGAAGGGTTTTCAAAATTAGTAAAAGCAAATTACTGCGGATGCTGGAATCTGAAACCAAAAGAGAAAATGCTGGAAAATCTCAGCGGGTCTGGCAGCATCTGTAAGGAGAGAAAAGAGCTGGCGTTTCGAGTCCAGATGACCCTTTGTCAAAGCTAAAAGGCAGAGAAAGTGGGAGATATTTATACTGCAGGGGGAGGGAATGAAAGATGAGTCATAGCCACAGAAACCAGGGGAAAGGCTGCTAATGGCAGCCAATCTCTCTATTCTCTCTATGGACTGCCATTCGCAGAATGCCCCGCCTTTGCATTTATATAACACCTTTCATGACCTCATGTCCCACTGCCTTGGAAAAGCAACCAGCATAATTAAGGACTCCACGCACCCCAGACATTCTCTCTTCTACCTTCTTCCGTCCGGAAAAAGATACAAAAGTCTGAGGACACGTCCCAACCGACTCAGGAACATCTTCATTCCCTGCTGCCATCAGACTTTTGAATGGACCTACCTTGCATTAAGTTGATCTTTCTCTACACCCTAGCTGTGACTGTAACACTACATTCTGCAACTTCTCCTTTCCTGCTCTATGAACGGTATGCTTTGTCTGTATAGCGCGCAAGAAACAATGCTTTTCACTGTCTCCCAATACATATGACAATAATAAATCAAATCAAAATCAAATTCCGTCGGGAAAAAGATACAAAAGTCTGAGGTCGCGTACCAACCGACTCAAGAACAGCTTCTTCCCTGCTGCCATCAGACTTTTGAATGGACTTACCTCATATTAAGCTGATCTTTCTCCACACCCTAGCTATGACAGTAACACTACATTCTGCACCGCTTCCTTTCCTTCTCCCTACGTACTCTATGAACGGTATGCTTTGTCTGTAGAGCGCGCAAGAAACAATACTTTTCACTGTCTCCCAATACACGTGACAATAATAAATCAAATCAAAATCATATCAAATCAAAGTGTTTTCTAGCCAATGAAATACTTTTGAGGTGAAGTCACGCTGTAATATAGGAAACTTGGTGAAATGTGTAAAAGCAGATTGTAAGAGCTTTCACAAGTATGTGAAAAGGAAGAGATTAGCAAAAGTAAACATAGATTCCTGAGAGGCAGAGTCAGGAGAAATTATAATGGGAAAGAAGGAAATGGCAGAGACGTTAAGCAAATATTTTATGTCTGTCTTCACAGCGGGAGACGCAAAGAATTGGAAATTGTGGGGAGCTGAGGGCCTAATGAGAGTGAGAAATGCTAATTAGGGAAGAGAAAATACTGGTGTAATAAAGGGGCATGAATCCGACATAGCCCAGGGAGCTGAGCACCGACATGCTCGTGTTTTAAAAGAGGTCGCAGCAAGAGGTTGGTTTTGATTTTCCAGAATTCTTTGGATTCTAGAAAGAGCTCCCTGGGTTTGAAGGTAGCAAACGTAACCCTGCTTTTCCGTATTGGAGGGAGAGAAGGAAACGGGGAATTGCAGGTCAGGCAGTAGCAGGGAAAATGCTGCAACCTATTACGATGGCCGCGGTAACAGGGCACTTGGAAAATGACTGGGCAGTTTTGTGCAGCCCACGCAGTGTTACGAAAGGACATTGGAGCTCGGCAAATCGATTTGAGTTTTTTTTAGGGCGGAGGTAAGGAGGAACCAGTTGGGACGCGGTATTTTCAGAAGACGTTCAACAACGTATCATGCAAGAGGTTGTCACTCAAGGTTAGGGTTCACAGGTTTGGAGGTAAGATATTAGCATGGATTGAGAATTGATTAACAGACAGAAAAAAAGAGGAAAAAGTGGCAGGGGGGACTAGCCCCTTGGTATCAGAGGGACTAGCTAGGGTAAATGCAAGGGGTTACGGGGATAGGGCCTGGGTGGGATTGTGGTCAGTGCAGACTCGATGGGCTGAATAGCCTCCTTCTGCACTGTAGGATTCTCTGATTCTATGATTCTATGAAGACCATATGAGACAGGAGCAAAATTAGGCCATTCGGCCCATCAAGTTTGCTCTGCCATTCGATCATGGCTGATATGTTTCTCAACCCCATTCTTTCACCATTTCCCCATAACCTTTGATCCCCTTACCAACCAAGAACCTATCTATCTCTGTCTTAAATACACTCAATCAACTGACCTCTACAGCCTTCTGTAACAATGAATTCCACAGATTCACCAACCACTGGATGAAGAAATTCCTCCTCATCTCGGTTCTAAAGGGTCGTCCCTTTACTCTGAGGCTGTGCCCTCGGATCCCAGTGTCTCCTACTATTGGAAACATCTTCCCCACGTCCACTCCATCCAGACCTTTCAGCATTCTGTAAGTTTCAATGAGATCCCCACGTCACCCTTCTAAACCCCATCGAGTACAGATCCAGAGTTCTCAGACTCTCCTGATATGTCAAGCCTTTCATTCCCGGGATCATTCTTGTGAACCTCCTCTGGACCCTCTCCAAGGCCAGCACATCCTTCCTTAGATGCAGGGCCCAAAACTGCTCCCAATATTCCAAATGGGGTCTTATACAGCCTCAGCAGTACATCCCTGCTCTTGTATTCTAGTCCTCTTGAACTGAACACTAACATTGCATTTGTCTTCCTCACAACCAACTCAACCTGCAAGTTAACCTCAAGAGAATCTGAACTCGGACTCCCATGTCCCTTCACGCTTCCGATTCCTGAATTCACTCCCCGTTTAGAAACTTGTCCACGCCTCTATTCTTCCTGCCAGAGTGCATAACCTCACACTTTTTCACGGAGCCAGTGTGACGTATCCAAATGAGCTGACGGTATAAAGATCAGTGGGAATCTGAGATGTGAGGAGTAGAGCAAGCAATTAGGAAGGAAAATATATATTAGCCTTTATTGCAAAGGGGTTGGAGTACAAGAGGAAGGAAGTGTTGTTGCAATTATAGAATAGAATCATAGGATCCTACAGTGCAGAAGGAGGCCATTCGGCCCATCGAGTCTGAACTGACCACAATCCCACCCAGGCCCTATTCCCATAATCCTCATTTATGCTGCTAATCTCCCTGACACCAAGGTCAATTTAGCATGGCTAATCACATTAACCCGCACATCTTTGGACTGTGGGAGGAAACCGGAGCACCCGGAGGAAATCCATGCAGACATGGGGAGAACACACGGACAGTGACTTGAAGCTGGAATTGAACCCGGGTCCCTGGCGCTGAGAGGCAGCTGTGCTAACCACTGTGCCACCGTGAATGATACTAATGGAGAATGCCACATATTCACTCAAAGTTAGCTCAGGCTCTGTTTAATTTAAACACCATTTTTTCACCCTGTATTACAAGGAGAAGCAACTGGAGATGGTTAAGGAGTAAAAGACCTAATTCTTCAGAACTGGAGCAGAAAAGTAATTATTAATCATCATTTATTGTTACAATAGGAGACGCTTGAATGGTTTTCTGAGTTTTTGTTGCGACATGAAATTCATCAAAGGCTCCCAAGGGAAATAATAGAGTAATTTCTGCTTGATGAAAAGTTGTAAGTGTGAAGTTAAAGAAGTGAGAAAATCAAATCAAAGTTAAGTTTATTTATTAGTCATAAGTAAGGCTTACATTAACACTGCAACGAAGTTACTGTGAAATTCCCCTAGTCGCCGCACTCCGGCACCTGTTCGGGCAACTAACTCATGTTCATAACATTCGCAGTATCTTAATTTCCAACGATGGACGTCCTTTTGGGTGAATCTCGTCACGGCAGGTGGTGGAATTTGAATTCAATAAAAAAATCTGGAATTAAGAATCTACTGATGACCATGAAACCATTGTCGTAAAAACCCATCTGGTTCACTAATGTCCTTTAGGGAAGGAAATCTGTCGCCCTTACCCGGTCTGGCCTACATGTGACTTCAGAGCCACAGCAATGTGGTTGACTTTCAACTGCCCTCTGAACAAGGGCAACCAGAGATGGGCAATAAATGCTGGCCAGCCATGTTCCACGAATGAATAAAAAATGATATCGACAGGCTCAGACTCAGGGCGTAGGTTTAAGGAGAGAGGGGAGAGATACAAAAGGTTCCAGAGGGGCAATTCTTTCGCTCAGAGGGTGGTGAGTGCCTGGGACGAGCTGCCAGAGGCAGTAGTAGAGGCGGATACAATTTTGTCTTTTAAAAAGCATTTAGACAGTTACGTGGGTAAGATGGGTATAGAGGGATATGGACCAAATGCAGGCAATTAGGATTAACTAAGTGGTAAAAACTGGGCGGCATGGACAAGTTGGGCCGAAGGGCCTGTTTCCATGCTGTAAACCTTTATGACTCTGTAACTGTAACAAGAAGGGAAAGGGGGGAATGCCAATACTTACAGAGGAATGAAATGAAATAGGTAGGAATGTCAAAAAATAAGATCATAAGCCATAAGATATAGGAGCAGAATTAGGCCATTTGGCCCATCGAGTCTGTTCTGTCATTCAATCATGGCTGATAAATTTCTCAACCCCATTCTCTCACCTTTTCCACGCAACCTTTGATCCCCTTACCAATCAAGATCCTATCTATCTCTGTCTTAAATACACTCAATGACTTGGCCCCTATGTGAGTGGTCAAAGAGGTACCAGATGGAATATAATGTAGGGAAGGGTGAGGGTATTCATTTTAGTCCTGTGAATAGAAAAGCAGAATATTTTTTACAAAGGTGTGAAACATACAAGTGTTGAACGGCAGAGAAACTTGAATGCACTCAAACAAGGAACACAACACTGAGCATACAGGAACAGCAAGTGATCAGCAAAGCAAATGGTATGTTGGCCTTTACTTCAAGGGGATCAGAGAACAAGAATAAAGAAGCACAGGTTTGATGAGACCACACCTGGAGTAGTTTGAGCAATTTTGGTTTCCATACGTAAGGAGGGATATACTTGCATTGGAGGTGGTACAGCAAAGGTTGACTAGGTTGTTTGCTTGCGATGAAGGGTTGTCCTATGATGAGAGGTTAAGTAAATTGGGTCTATATTTTCTGTTGCGTAGGAGAATTGGGAGATGACCCGATTGAAACCTTCAAGATTCTGACAGGGTAGACACAGCAACATTAATGGTCGTGATTCTCCCAAAAGTGCTGAATGGCAGGAAAACTGTTCAAAATCCCAGCTGTTTTTGCAGTGCAGCTTCTCACTCGAATCTCTGCACTCCGTGCACTGCAGAGGTCCCAATCGTGAATCTCATTAAAAGCTCAGGGGGTGTGGGGCCTATTCACGGCGGAGTTTGACAGTTCTGGAACTCTGCGCATGCGCAGTGGTCCCGGTCTGTCAGACAACCCGTTTGCTGGCCAGCTCGATTGCTGACCAGCCCGGGACCCCCCCAGTACTGCCCCTCCAGCCTCCCCACAGCCCGATCGCGGCCCCCACAACAATTCCCGGGCCAGCCCTGACCCCCCACTCCCGCTGACCCCGTCCGGGGTCAGACCCTCCCCCTTCCCCCCCCCCCGGGAGGCAGGCGCCCCCTGGCAGATCCCCTCCCCAGCCCGCCCGAATCGCTGCACTCCCTCCAGCCCAGACCGATCCCAATGCAGAGTGGCAGAGGGCCACCCCCCCAACCGATTGCCCCTAAGCCCCGCCCATAATAGGCCCCGCTCCCTTGACACTGCCCGATGCCCAGTGGGCAGTGCCAAGGTGCCTGCTGGGCATGGGCACTTTTCCCCTTGGGCAGTGCCAGGGGGCACAGGCTGGCACTGCCAGGGTGCCCATGCCCAGGGGACACCACCCCTCCCGCCGCCCAACCCTCTGGGGGGCCCTGATTGCCCCCCTTCATTCCGGCGGGGTCTCCCGCTAATTCCCCGAATGGGGGGAGCTAGTCTGAACCCTGCCAGAATGAAGTACTCCTGGCAGGGTGAGAGATTCAATCGGGACTGGTAAGTTCCCGATAATTAGATTTAAATGACATTTAAAACATATTAAAAAAAGATTCAAATCACTTACCTGTCTTCCCGCTGGTTTCCAGCGTGGTCTGGACTCTGACTGTTGTCCGGCTCTGGGAGAAGCCCATGCATTCCCGGCACATGTGCAAATCCCAGAACAAGGCTGGTGACGCGTCTCCCACCGCGACCTGATGGAAAAGTTGCGGATCGCAATGGGAGAATCGCGGCCATTGTTTCTCCTGACTTGGGATATCTAAAAATAGGCAACACAATCTCAGGATTAGTGGGACAATCATTTATAAGTTTAAGTTTAAAGTTTATTTATTAGTGTCACAAGTAAGTTTACATTAACACTGCAATAAAGTTACTGTGAAAATCCCTTAGTCGCCACACTCCAGCACCTGTTCAGGTACACTGAGGGAGAATTTAGCACGGCCAATGCACCTAACCAGCACATCTTTCAGACTGTGAGAGGAAACTGGAGCACCCCAGAGAAAACCCACAGAGACACGGGGAGAACATGCAGACTCCGCACAGACAGTGACCCAAGCCGGGAATTGAACCCGGGTCCCTGGAGCTGTGAGGTAGCGGTGCTGACCACTGTGCCGGCGGAACTGAGGGGAGGAGAAATTTCTTCACTCAGAGGGTTGTGAATCTTTGGAATTCTCCGCCCCAGAGGCTTGTGGGTGTTCCATTGTCGAATATACTTAAGGCTGAGATTGGCAGATCTTTGGTCTCCAAGGGAATGAAGGAATGTGGGGAGCGGGTGGGAAAGGGGTGATGAAGTTAACCATGGTCAAGGTGAATGGGAAAGCAGGCCTGATGGGCCGAATGGTCCACTCCTGCTGCTTTAGCATGTGTTCCAACGACCCTGAGTGTTTTCAGTGTTCACTGGAGCAGTTGAAAGGCCACTTGAGAGCATTTCTCGCAAAGCAAACACTGCAGTTTGTGTTAAAATTGTTCGTGACTGTCTAAATGTTGATAAGTCCAATGTACATATTCCCTGGCCACTGGAAACAAGTCAGTACATGTTTAAAACTTAACAGGCTGTGTAGAAAACAGAAGCTGAGAGTTGATTTTGATGGAGATCTTTAAAATGACAAATGGATCGGATTGGATAGATAGAGAAGCAATTTCCAATTGCAGGTGGAGGTGTGGCAGCAGCGGTGGGGTGGGGGGTTGCGGCGGGGGGGGGGGGGGGGGGGTGGGGGGAGGGAGGGGTGGATGAAGGTGGGGAGGTGTCCAAAACAAGGGGTTTATTTAAATATAAAAATGGTGCTAATAACCCCAATTGGGAATTCAGGAGAAACTTCTTCATTTGGAGAGTAGTCACTGTGAGGAGCTTACTATTACACAGGGCTGGGTGAAGTGAATAATGAACATGTCTAAGGAAAGGTAAGGGTGAAAGGAATAGAAGGGTAAGCTCATGAGGTGAGTTGAAACAAGGTTAAAATGAAGCTCGAGAGAGGCATTGGGCCAGATGGTTTGATTTTTTGCTTTAAAAGCTGTGTAAGTACCTGTACAAATTGTGAAAACTGAATCACCTTACACGCTCAGAAAGGAGATAAGTGGAAGGAATCACATGACAATCCAGACAAAATGCCCTTCTGTCATCTGGATGTCGTGGTGGCACAGTGGTTAGCACTGCTGCCTCACAGCGCCAGAGACCCAGGTTCAATTCCTGTCTTGGGTCACTGTCTATGTGGAGTTTGCACGTTCTCACCATGTCTGCGTGGGTTTCCTCCGGTTTCCTCCCACACTCCAAACATGTGGGGGGGGCAATTCTCCCAAAAAATATCTAAGCGTTGAGTTTGCGTAAAAACTGGAGTAAATCCCGCTGGTTTTTCCAGTGGGATTTTCAGAATGAATCGCCCACACTCTGCATTGCAGAGCGCCCTAGCGTGAATCATGATGAAAATCAGTGGTCGGGGCCTATTCGCGCTGGAGAGGCCGGCAGCGTAGCGCTGAGCAGGCCACTGCTCATGCGCCAATCTGTCAGCGTTGAGGTCAGCGCATGCACAGTGGCCCCCTGTCTGCCGGCCTCCCCATTACTGGCCAGCTCAATCGCGATCCCGCAACGCAGGCCATGCGACTCGATCGCTGGCCCCCAAGCACGTCCGGGCCCAGCCCTGACCCCCCCCGCCCCCAGCCTGCCTCAATCACTGCCCCCCCCACCCTCCCGATCTCCCGTTCAACACCCCCAACCATCCCCAGCCCCAACCCTGGCAGGCAGAAAACCCCCTCTATCCCCCCAGCCCGATGACCTGCCCTGATCACTGGCTTCCCTCCCTCTGCTCGTGGCAGCGGAACCCCCCATCCCCACCGATCGCACCCCCAGAGGCCCCACCCTCGCATCAGGCCCCACCCCATTAGGCCTCACCCCTTGGCACCGCCCCATGCCAGGTGGGCAGTGCCAAGATGCCCCTTTGCCACTTTGGCAGTGCCAGATGTTCTGTTGGAGAGTCGGCGAAGACTCGATGGGCCAAATGGCCTCCTGCATTGTAGGGATTCTACGATTCTAATTTCTGGAATAAAACAAGTCTCAAAGTCTTGGGACAGGATTCTCTGGCCGTGCTCGCCCAGGGCCAAAATTCCTGCCTGAGGTCAGCGGATCTTTGCATGGCTACGATTCCCATGGCGAGCGGGTCAGGAAAATTCCATGGGGCAGTGCCAAGGAGGTGGAGCCTAATGGGGTGGGGCCTGACCCGGCTAGCATTGATAATGATAGCGAGGAATGCAGATATTTTTGGGACAGGAAATAAATCCGTCATACAGAAGGAACATTCTCAGTTTCTTCAACATTTCCCAAAATCTGATGCAATGACGTGAAATACGACATGAACTAAAATTATATTATCAGAAATGCTGCGGCTTGCAATCTGACTTTGTATATTGCAGACCATTCGTAAAAATGTTATACAAAGGCCATACAGAACCCTGGGCGGCACAGTGGCACAGTGGTTAGCACTGCTGCCTCACAGCGCCAGGGACCTGGGTTCGATTCCGGCCTTGGGTCCCTGTCTGTGTGAGGTTTGTACGTTCTCCTCGTGTCTGCGTGGGTTTCCCTCCGGGTTCTCCGGTTTCCTCCCACAGTCCAAGGATGCGTGCTTAGGTTAATTGGCCGTGCTAAATTGACCCTAGTGTCAGGGGGATTAGCAGGGTAAATGTGTGGGCTTACGGGCCTGGGTGGGATTGTGGTCGGTACAGACTCGATGGGCTAAATGGCCTCTTTCTGTACTGCAGGGGTTCGACGATTCTATAACCCACTTTATTCTGTAGTGTTTTTAAGTGTGAGGAGGTGATGGGAAACAAGATTTCAATATTTATAAGCTCTCGCAAAACACCATGCTAACATGACCGTCCAGATCATGTGTCAAAGTCCCTGTGGTGAGGCTTGAACTCTCAACCTTCTGACCTAGAACTGGGAGTGTTACTAACTGCGCCAGAGCTGATACCTTAAAATTACTTGGTACCATTTCTAGCGTGAGCTCCTTTAGTGATTTATGTGCATCTGGAGGAATCCACTGCAACTGATGCAGAGCTTTTCAATATATAAGGTCTGCGCGCAATCAGGACCCTGACCTTCCGGTTGCTTGCGCCATTTTAACACACGATCCTGCTCCCACGCCCACATGTCTGTCCTTGGCCTGCTGCAATGTTCCAGTGAAGCTCAACGCAAACTGGAGGAACAGCATCTCATCTTCCGGCTGGACACGTCACAGCCTTCCGGTCTCAACGTCGAATTCAACAACTTCAGATGATTCGCTCTACCCCATCTCAACTCCTTTGTTTTCATTTAATTTAATTTTTAACTGTTCTCTACCTTTTATTTCTTTATTGTTTTTCCTTATTTTTCTTTCCCCCCACTCTTTCCCCCCACTCTTTCCCACTATTTTATCCCCCCTTTTTGCACCCTTTCTCCCCCTTTGCTTCCCTTTCCCCCTTTTTCTCAATTTTACCTCTCTCCCACCCATCCCTCCCCTCCCCCCACATCTTCATCAGTCACAGCTTACCCTCTGATTTCAGCTTCTCCTGCTATTTGGCCGTTCACACCTTCTATTCTCTCTATGGGCTGCCATTAGCAGCCTCTCCCCTGGTTTCTGTGGCAACGACTCATCTTTCATTCCCTCCCCCTGCAGTATAAATATCTCCCACTTTCTATTTTACCTTTGTGCAAAAGGTCACCTGGACTCGAAACGTCTGCTCTTTTCTCCCCTTACAGGTGTTGCCGGACCTGCTGAGATTTTCCAGAATTTTCTCTGTTGGTTTCAATATGGACAACACTGGAAATCTGAAATAAAAGCCAAAAGTGCTGGATAATCTCAACAGGTCTGGCAGCAGCTGTGGAGAGAAAGCGAGAGTTAACATTGCGAGTCTGAGAAGACTCTTCTTTCGAACAAAGGAGGAATGTGTTGTGTTTTAAGCTGTCGAAAAAGAGGGGAGGGTCAGGCGAGAGAAGAAAAAGCAAAGGGATAGGTTAGAGGGCAGAGGAAATTAAATTGCAAAAGTGTCACAGGACAAATTTGATTTGATTTGATTTGATTTATTATTGTCACATGTATTAACATACAGTGAAAAGTATTGTTTCTTGCGCGCAGACAAAGCATACCGTTCATAGAGAAGGAAACAAGAGAATGCAGAATGTAGTGTTACAGTCATAGTTAGGGTGTAGAGAAAGATCAACTTAATGCAAGGTAAGTCCATTCAAAAGTCTGACAGCAGCAGGGAAGAAGGTGTTCTTGAGTTGGTTGGTACGTGACCTCAGACTTTTGTATCTTTTTCCCGAAGGAAGAAGGCGGAAGCGAGAATGTCCGGGGTGCGTGGGGTCCTTAATTATGCTGGCTGCTTTGCCAAGGCAGCGGGAGGTGTAGACAGAGTCAATGGATGGGAGGCTGGTTTGCGTGATGGATTGGGCTACATTCAGGACCTTTTATACTTTCTTGCGGTCTTGGGCAGAGCAGGAACCAAAGGGAGTGGGAGTGGTCGTGGTAAAGGAGCAAAGCATTGGCACAGAGTAGGTGTTAATAGCAGCGCTGTCCGTGCAAAATAATTTACACAAATCGTTCCCTCTTGGTCCTATATTGCTGAGATGAAATCCATAAAGAGAAATTAGTATCTGGTTTGCAATCAGAACAAACCTCAGTTTTTAGCCCCAAACTTTTCGACATAAGGAGTAATGGCAATATGTTATTACGCTGCATATTGAATATAACTTCCTGGGCAACCACGTTCAATCAGTGTTTCAAAGAATAATTAGCTGAGTGTCTGAAATAGAATCATAGAGGCATAGAATCTCTACAGTGCAGAAACACCCCATTCGGCCCATTGAGTTACTGACTTTCTGACAAAGTATCTTACCCAGACCCTATCCCCACAACCAGACATATTTAACCTGCTAATCCCCCTAAACTACACATCTTTGGACACTAAGTGGCGATTTTGCATAGCCAATCCACCTAACCTGTACAGCTTTGGACACTAAGCACCATTTTAGCATGGCCAATCCGCCTAACCTTCCCACCTTTGGACTGTGGGAGGAAACTGCAGCACCCGGAGGAAACCCATGCAGACACGGGGAGAGCGTGCAAGCTCCACACAGATAGTCATTCAAGGCTGGAATCGAACCTGGGTCCCTGGCGCTGTGAGGCAACAGTGCTAACCACTGCGCCAACATATTGTCAATGGCAGTCCTTCATTTATCTAATGAAGTGAATGGATTTATGGCGCAAATTCTTCCAGATATACAATCATTCGGAACCGACTTCCAGTTTTCTTTTACAGCTTCAACCACAGTTAAGGTGGGAATCACCCCTATTCCGCCTTGGCTAGAGCGAGGGGGGTGCCTTGCTGCCTCAGCCGCTGGGAGAGAAAAATAAAATTAAAGTTTGCAAAAAGATTTTGTATTGACTTGATTCCTAATCGCCTCGGCTGCAAAGGAGGCAAGGAAGGGAAGTGTAGCTGGAAATTTTAAAACACAATAATCCTGTCACAGTTCATGGAAAGAATTAATACTTTCAAAATGTTACTGAAACTAAGCCTTAGTTTCCTTTAGGCAGCAGCAGCGCACTTATTGCCAGAAAGCTAACAAGCCCTGAAACAATGCGAAACCTTTGTCAGGCCATTAGAACGCACACTCGCTAACAGACATCTTGTTGGTAGGCACCATTTTCTCAGACGCACATTCATTCCTTACGATCTCGGATGGAAATACGGCTGGTTTTAATAACCGCAAAATATAAGATCGAGCCTACTGGGATCTCAGATAAACAGCTCATTAGTTCAGGCCCTTGAGCTGACAAGGAAGTGTGTGCCCAATCCTTCTCTGTTGATTACAGGTAAGATCGAAACAAAGGGAGCAGTGCAGGGTTGTGAAATTAAAGCCTCTTTATTAGCTCCAGGAATGGCACAGAATTCAACTCGAAATTCCGCGTCTCTCGACGTGGCCCGTGTTTGGTTTATTCGCCAGTCCCCCAAAATCTGATCCAGTTGGCCACATTTCCCAACATTCCTTGGCCTTTGAACATACCTGTCCTTAATCTAAAATAATGAAGCCTAAAACAATGCCAGATTCCATTCTCCACTTGGGGAGAGGGAGAGAGAGGGAAGTGACACGTTGGACCAGAATTATGGTTGGTGTTTGCGCTGCTCCTGCTCCTATCTCCTCTGTTTCTATTGCGGAAAAAGCAGGATTAGGCTATCGAGTTGGATGATCAGCCATGACCAGGCTCAAAAGGGCCAAATGGCCTCCTCCTGCTCCTACCTTCTATGTTCCTATGTGACTTGAGCGAGTTTGTCTTAATTTAGGCAAAATTCTTTTTTCTGGATAAACTATTCTCCCAACACGTGGCTATCGGGGATGGTAGCATAGTGGGAATATTACTGTACTGGTAAGCCACAGGCTGAGGTGAAATCCGTGGAAACATGAGCTCAAATCCTACCTTCTCAAGTGCCATTAGGTTTGGGCCGAGCCAACAAAGCCCATATCTCTTGATTCACTGTTTAAAAAAAAGCAGATGGATTAAAATAAAATGCTACCTCATTAATATGATGACTAAAGTTGTAACAGCCAATTTTGTACACTCATAGTGTTCAGGGGATGTCATCTGCTGTGCTTACCTGGTCTGATCTACATGTTGACTGCAGGGACCTAAACAACATGATTGACTCTTGATGCCCTCAGAAATGGTTGGGCAAGCCACTCAGTTTTAGGCGGCTCAACACCGCCTTCTCAAGGGCAATTAGGGACGGGCAATAAATGTTGACCTAGCCAGTGGCATCCATACCCCGACAACAAAGCATTAAATTCCTGTAAGTTTACATTCTCCCATCCGGGACTAGGTCCCGTGGTGGGGGTAGGAATGTGGCATGATTCCCACTGTGGGGACTGGCTGGATGTCGTGCCATATCTTCCAGCCCCACCCTCATTAATTATGTCCCGGGGATGGGGGGTTTAAGGCCGTATTCCTTGGCAGGGTGGGCACAATGGCCTGGGTCTCGGCATCATAGAAACATAGAAACTAGAAGCAGGAGTAGGCCATTTGGCCCTTCGAGCCTGCTCCGCCATTCATCTTGATCATAGCTGATCATTGAGTTCAATATCCTAATCCCCCCTTCCCCCCATATCCCTTGATTCCTTTAGCCCCAAGAGCTATATCTAATTTCTTCTTGAAATCACACAATGTTTTGGCCTCAACTACTTTCTGTGGTAGTGAATTCCACACATTCACCACCCTCTGGGTGAAGAAATTTCTCCTCACCTCAGTTCTGAAAGGTTTAACCTTTATCCTCAAACTATGACTCCTAGTTCTGGACTCCCCCACCATCGGGAACATTCTTTCTGAATCTACCCTGTCTAACCCTGTTAGAATTTTATAAGTTTCTATGAGATCCCCTCACTCTTCTAAACTCCAGTGAATATAATCCTAACCGACTTAATCTCTCCTCATATGACAGACCTGCCATCCCAGGAATCAGCCTGGTAAACCTTTGCTGCACTCCCTCTATAGCAAGGACATCCTTCCTCAGATAAGGACACCAAAACTGCACACAATACTCCAGGTGTGGCCTCACTAATGCCCTATATAATTGCAGCAAAACACCCCTATTCCTACACTCAAATCCTCTCACTATGAAGGCCAATATATCATTTGCCTTCTTTACTGCCTTCTGTACCTGCGCGCTTGCTTTCAGCGACTGATGCAGAAGGACTCCAAGGTCTCATTGAGTATCCACCTCTCTCAATTTACACCCATTCAAATAATAATCTGTCTTCTCATTATTGCTATCAAAGTGGATAACCTCACATTTATCCATATTATGCTGCATCTGCCATGCAGATGCCCACACACTCAGCTTGTCCAAAACACACTGAAGCATCTCTGCATCCTCCTCACAGCTCACCCTCCCACCCAACTTTGTATCATCTGCAAATCTGGAGATTCAGTTCCCTGTTCCAAATCATTCATATATAATATCTGGATGCCATATTGATAAAGGCACCCAACATCACTGGCCAACCATTGGAGAAAGAAGATGGATTTCCAGGAACACTGGAGGATGGACCTCCTCAATGACACAGAATCTTGAAGATCCACCTGAAATATGCTCCCGCCACCCACAGTGGTGTTCTGGGCTCCAGGGTTGCTGGCGTCCTTCACCCTGAACTCCGGATGGAGCCCCAGGCAATGTTCAGGTGAATCCCGACATCTGCACGCCATGTCGTTCCAGATCTTTCCTGGATCAGTGTGTTTCCCGCTGGCATCGCAAGGAATTGGACACAAAATTAGATTCTGGTTGGGGCTTTATCTCCATCCCATTAGCGGGATCCAAATCGGTTTCATGCCAGTCTCCCAGTGGGTTTCCAGATCTGCCATGGTGGATTTCCCATGGGAAATTCACATTGGCGGGAAACCGATTTCTGGACTCCTGCCAAGACTTCCCCCTTCACCCGCCATTGAACACGCTGGCATGGCCATCGGAGAGCTGCACTTAAATACCAATCCAGCCAACCTACCTCACACTAAGCTGATCTTTCCCTGCACCCGAGCTATGAGTGTAACACTACATTCTGCACTCTCGCCTTTCCTTCTCTATGAACGGTATGCTTTGTCTGTATAGCGCGCAAGAAACAATACTTTTCACTGTATGCCAATACACGTGACAATAATAAATCAAATCAAATATTAAGTTGACCTTTCTCTATGTTAGAATGTAACCGGTGCCAACTTTGTATTGGATGTAATGTGACCAATGGGAACAAGATGTAAGGGTCAGCTGACCCAGTAAACCATTGGAACCAATTACAGAGTGACGTAATAGTCAGCTGACCAGCTGATTCACTATAAATGAGGAGCTATGTAGAATTGTGGGGAGCTTGGATTGGCCCAAGGTGAGGCCCCAAGTTTGGAGTAATGATGTTTCTTTATTAAACCCTTTCTTTGATTTATAAGTTGGGGTAAGTTTTGTTGTATTTTCATTAGCTGCATTTTGAAGAGTTCCGTCTGAAGAAACACTCTGCACCTTAGCTATGACTGTAACACTACATTCTGAACCCTTTCCTTTCCTTCTCTATGAACGGTATGCTTTGACTGTATAGCGCGCAAGAAACAATACTTTTCTCTGTATACTAATACATATGACAATAATAAATCAAATCAAAGAGGCAGGTAAGAACGGAATATTTGTTTCACTCCCATCTTGGGACCACCTGACATCAAACTTGATTGAAGTGGAAAAGGTTATGATAAGTTTAGATAAGCAATACAGGGGGCTCGAAGGACATGGAGCGTCATTAATAGAGCTCTCGGTGGGCTTTGTGAAATACAAGCTTCCCTACTGAGTGAGCAGGAGTTCACCCAGTGAGAGACAAATGGCGGGGGTTTAACACCCGTACTGGCAGTCTAGACCACGAGTTCTGACAGTCCAGAGCACAGCTCTTGATCTTATAGCATCATAGAATCAGAGAATCTCTACAGTGCAGAAGGAGGCCATTCAGCCCATCGAGTCTGCACCGACCACAATCCCACCCAGGCCCTATCCCTATCCCTATGTTTACCCTGTTAACCTCCCTGATACTAAGGGTCAATATGGCATGGCCAATCCGCCTAACCTGGACATCTTTGGAATATATGAGCAAACCGGAGGAAACCCACACAGATACGGGGAGAATGTACAAACTCCGTACAGACAGTGACCCGAGGCTGGAATTGAACCTAAATCCCTGGCGCTGTGAGGCAGTTGTGCGAACCATTGACCATTCTGCGGACATAGCCTTTTCTTTGTTTTAATAAAGCAGTGTTGTATTGGAGGACTGGCTTGGTGAGGTTATTGATTTGATTTATTATTGTCACACATATTGGGAGACAGTGAAAAGTATTGTTTCTTGCGCACCATACAGACAAAGCATACCATTCATAGATTACATAGGGGAGAAGGAAATGAGAGGGTGCAGAATGTGATATTACAGTTATAGCTAGGATGTAGAAAAAGATCAGCTTAATATACGGTGGGTCCATTCAAAAGCCTGATGGCAGCAGGGAAGAAGCTGTTCTTGAGTCGGTTGGTACATGACTTCAGACTTTTGTATCTTTTCCCCGAAGGAAGACAGTGGAAGAGCGAATGTCCGGGGTGTGTGGGGTCCTTGATTATGCTGGCTGCTTTTCCGAGGCAATGGGAAGTGTAGATGGAATTAATGAATGGGAGGCTGGTTTGCGTGATGGACTGCGCTACGTTCATAACTCTTTGTAGTTCCTTGCAATCTTGGGCAGAGCAGGAGCCATACCAAGCTGTGATACAACCAGAAAGGATGCTTTCTATGGTGCATCTGTAAAAATTTGTGAGTCATAGTGGACATGCCGAATTTCCTTAACCTTTGGAGAAAGTAGAGGCATTGGTGGGCTTTCTTAACTATAGTGTCGGTGTGGAGGGATCAGGACGGAAATGTGAAGCTTTTGACCATCTCCTCCTCTTCACTGTTGATGTAAAAAGGGGTTTAACACCACCAGGTTAAAATCCAACAGGTTTATTTGGTAGCAAAAGCCACAAGCTTTCAGACCCTCAAGCCCCTTCCTCAGGTGAGTGGGAATTCTGTTCACAAACAGGGCATATAAAGACACAAACTCAATTTATAAACTCAATTGAGTTTGTGTCTTTATATGCCCTGTTTGTGAACAGAATTCCCACTCACCTGAGGAAGGGGCTTAAGGCTCTGAACGCTTGTGGCTTTTGCTACCAAATAAACCTGTTGGATTTTAACCTGGTGGTGTTAAAATTCTTACTGTGTTTACCCCAGTCCAACGCCGGCAACTCCACATCACGTAAACAGGGACATGTCCTCCACTATGTTGTAATCATATAGACAAAAAAAAACCGTTCCCATTGGCTGATGGTGCAAGGGCGATAAGGGTCACAGGTTAAAGGTTTTTGGGCATGAGATACAGGGTAAATGCGAAGGAGAACTTTCCTACACTGTGAACGGTAGCGACCTGGAACTTGCTGCCCACCAGTGTGGTGGAAATGGAGGGAATCACTGATTGTAAAAGACTGAAGTAAATATGCAGACCTATGGGGGCAGAGTGGGGAAAAGGGACTGACCAGGTTGCCTTACCGGGAACTGAACTCGGGGAGTCAAATGGATACCTCTGACAAGCCTGTTGACCCTTTAACCTCATTACTCTGACCCTACATGACACAATCAATTCAGAAAGTGAAGAAAGATAAAGAATAAAAACCACAGAAGCTAACTAAGGCCAAATAGGCAGTACAAAGTAAACCCTTGGTATAAATAACAGACAGTATAAAGGAAACAGCATAGAACAGCAGCCTTCCAGCAAGGATATTGCACATGTTACATGGTGTGATGATACTGTGCCTTTAAGAAATGTATTTTGGTCATGTTTCTTGTGCAGGATTTGCTTTGGCAGTTTGCTTTATTATTGGTGCCATTTTGCCTCAAGCTGGCAGCATCTGTTGTTACTGCAGCAACATAATTGATTTTAATTGCTAAAATGCTTGTTATAATCTGGACTAATGCATGGTTGTCATTTTAGTGTTTTCCCCTGAGGGGTTTCAGAGTGGGGCTAGGCTCACAGAGAGAAACCTAGTTCAGTTGCTTCAAGTTGCTTGGGAGCTGCAGAGAGAAGTAGCTCTTTCACTCTATGAAGTCTGCAGACTGGGATCTGCCAGAAACGAGGTCTCTGTCTTGGAAGTTCTGCTGTTTGAGGATATATCCTTCGCTGGAAATGGTTGCATGGGAGCCAGAAGACTGGTGGCTTCCTGTATCTGTCCAGAGGTGTTAAAAGGCTGGAAATCTTGCATCCACATGAGCATATCTGATTTTGGTGCTAATTGGTTCTGAACAAGGATTTATGTCTATGGGGATATTGCTTATATTGGAACTATAGAGATAGAATTATACCTTGTCACATTTTAATTGGTAAAAGTTATGCTAATTCTTTTTGTTATATTCCAATTGTGTTCTCAAATAAAGTTTATTTTAATAAAAAAAAGCTACCTAGTGAGTCAACAGGCTCACACCTGGACCGAAACACCTTATGCTCGCACTAATGTCAGTCAAAGAAAGTTGCTTCATAGTATAGCTTGGAGTTTCTGATCTGGTCCCTAGCATTATTGTGCTAGATGTATAGGACTGGTTAGGTGGGGCACAGACCTCAGTGACGTTCTGGTGTGGATGATTGTGTGGTTATTACAGACTCCATTCCATTTTCTATCCAATAATGTCAATGATTGAAAATTCGACCCAGTTCTAGTTAGGCCAGGTGACCCTCTTGGCCAAATTTCCCTGTCTGCTCAGTACTGAGTGGGCCCTTCATCCCAGGCCCTACAACAAGGGAAACCTGCCCCTTGCTTAAGGTTGATGCAAAATAGTCTGTAGCTGGAGAGGTGAAAAGCGGATGGAACATTACAAGCCGTAAAAAGCTGAATGAGAAAGTATGTAAGTGGTGACCATTAATATCTAATGTTTTTTTTAAAGTTTATTTATTAGTGTCACAAGTGGTTTCCACCCACAGTCCAAAGATGTGTGGGTTAGATGGATTGGCAATGCTAAATTGTCCCTTAGTGTCAGGGGGACTAGCAGGGTAAATGCATGGGACTATGGGGATAGGACCTGGGTAGGATTAAAGTTAAAGTTTGTTTATTAGAGTCACAAGTAGGCTCTCACTGCAATGAAGTTACTGAGAAAATCCCCTAGTCGCTACACTGGCGCCTGTTCGGGTACACTGAGAGAGAATTCAGCACGGCCAATGCACCTAACCAGCACGTCTTGCGGGCTGTGGGAGGAAATCAGGGCACCCGGAGGAAACCCACGCAGTCATGGGGAGAATGTACAAACTCCGTACAGACAGTGGCCCATGCCAGGAATCGAACCCGGGTCCCTGGCGCTGTGAGGCAGCAGTGCTAACCACCGTGCCACTGTGACGCTCAGGAGTTGGAAAATCCTTCACACCATATAGATGTGGTTCTCTGTATATTCGGGTTACAGAATGTATTTGTACGGACTATTGTACCGAAACGCACCAGTACATTTTGTGTAATGCACAATGCAGTCAACATTTTAGCGATTATTTCCCTAACACTCAGTTCAGCCACAAGTAATGCGTCTTCACATCTTTTTCTTTCACACTGTCGTTATTCTTCAAGATGATTCCCCATTCCCTCTTTAAAAGGACCCGTTACCAACACAACACAATCTGCTCCAAACAGGCACAAACTCCGGGGACTTGCAATCCGATTATGGAGCTTGAGTGGCAAAACATTTCTACGAGCAATTAGAAGCGCAAGAATAGTTCTTGCTGGCAAGAGGTTTCCATGCTGACAGCAAAACGAGCAGCATAAGCTGTCTGCTTGCTCAATGTGTCCCTGCCTCTCACCAAATGATCAGACTCTCAGTTACTGGAACATTCCCCCTTCCTCCCCCATTACAGCACAGGTGTGGTGTCCAGACAGTGAGTCTCAACAGGCTGCTCGACTGCATTGAGCATCGCAGTCGAGCCCAAAGCAAAATGTCCGCCTTTCCAGCCGGGAGGGCTGATTAACAGGAATCACCCAGTTGATTTTCCCTCTCCCTCCGCCCTGAGACCAGTTCTAGAAACCCGCTAAGCCAAGGGTGAAACCAAGGGACCGGCGGGCTGAATTTTCACCATGCCCCTCCCCGCCATGTCGGGTATCAAAGGTACAAGTTCAGCTGCTGTGCCAGGTTGCCAACCCTGTGTCCTACACCATCTTGCCCAATATATGTTCCGTTACTGGTACTTGCGCCTCCTTGCTACCCACCCCAGACCAAGGAATTGGACTCATTATGAGCCTTTTTGAAGACCATAAGATATAGGAGCAGAATTAGGCCATTCATCCCATCGAGTCTGCTCCACCATTCGATCATGGCTGACATGTTTCTCAACCCCATTCTCCCGCCTTTTCCCCATCATCTTTGGTCCCCTTTCCAATCAAGAACCTATCTATTTCTGTCTTAAATGCACTCAATGACCCGGCCTCCACAGCCTTCTGTGGCAATGAATTCCACAGATTCACCACCCCTGCCTGAAGAAATTCCTCCTCATCTCGGTTCTAAAGGGCCGTCCCTTTACTCTGAGGCTGTGTCCTCGGATCCCAGTCTCTCCCACTAATGGAAACATCTTTCCCACATCCATCCTATCCAGGTCTTTCATTATTCTGTACGTTTCAATAAGATCCCCCCCTCATCCTTCTAAACTCCATTGAGTACAGACCCAGAGTCCTCAGACACTCCTCATACATCAAGCTTTCATTCCTGGAATCATTCTCGTGAACCTCCTCTGGACCCTCTCCAAGGCCAGCACATCCTTCCTTTGATACGGGGCCCAAATTGCTCACAATATTCCAAATGTGGTCTGACCAGATCCTCATAAAGCCTCAGCAATACATCCAAGGTCTCACATAACAGACTACTAGCTTTGGAGAGAGTACAGAGGAGGTTTACCAGGATGTTGCTTGGTATGGAGGGTCTTAGCTATGAGGAGAGATTAGGTAAACTGGGGTTGTTCTCCCTGGAAAGACGGAGGATGAGGGGCGACCCAATAGAGGTTTATAAAATTATGAAGGGCATAGATAGAGTGAAGAGTGGGAAGCTTTTTCCTAGGTCGTAGGTGATGAACACAAGGGGTCATGGGTTCAAAGTGAGGAGGGCAAGGTTCAACACAGATGTCAGGGGGACATATTTTACTCAGAGGGTGGTGGGGGCCTGGAATTCACTGCCAAGCAAGGTGATTGAGGCGGACACGCTGGGATCGTTTAAGACTTCTCTAGATAACCACATGAACTGACTGGGAATAGAGGGATACAAAAGAATGGTCTAGTTGGGCACATGAGTGGCGCAGGCTTGAAGGGCCGAAGGGCCTGTTCCTGTGCTGTATTGTTCTTTGTTCTTTGTTCTTATGTAAAATTAATGCACATGAGATTACAGGTAATGTCTTGAGATGGATAGAAAGCTGGTTAGCAGATAGGAAGCAAAGAGTTGGCATAAATGGGTCTTTTTCTGATTGGCAGTCAGTGACTAGTGGAGTTCCACAGGGATCTGTGCCAGGACCCCAACTGTTCACATTATATATTAATGATTTGGAAAAGGGCACTGAATGTATTATTGTATACAGTTTTGGTGTCCTTATCTGAAGAAGGATGTCTTTGCTATAGAGGGAGTGCAGCGGAGGTTTACCAGGCTGATTCCTGGGATGGCAGGTCTGTCATATGAAGAGAGATTAAGTCGGTTAGGATTATATTCACGAGAATTTAGAAGAGTGAGAGGGGATCTCATAGAAACTTATAAAATTCTAATAGGGTTAGACAGGGTAGATTCAGAAAGAATGTTCCCGATGGTCGGTGAGTCCAGAACTAGGGGTCATAGTTTGAGGATAAGGGGTAAACCTTTTAGAACGGAGGTGAGGAGAAATTTCTTCACCCAGAGGGTGGTGAATGTGGGGAATTCACCACCACAGAAAGCAGTTCAGGCCAAAACGTTGTGTGATTTCAAGAAGAAATTAGATATAGTTCTTGGGGCTAAAGGGATCAAGGGATATGGGGGAAGGCGGGATCAGGATATTGAATTCAATGATCAGCCATGATCAAAATGAATGGTGGAGCAGGCTCGAAGGGCCGAATGGCCTACTCCTGCTTCGTGTTTCTATGTATGTTTCTATCCCTGCTTTTGTAGGTAAAGAAAGATAGGCGAAGGAAGCCAATTGCTATTTTCCAGTCGGCCTCCAGTTTTCTGGCTTAATGGGACAGGAGCAGGTGAGAGGCAGTGGGGAGCAGATCAACTGGAACTCCCTCCCTGCTTGGAGGTGGGTGCAGCCTAAGGCCACCCTGTCGATGGGTTCACCCCCAACGCCATGCCCAACACAGAGTTGTGCTGGTTCCTTTTCTGAATCTTCCTTTTGAAGTTTTTAAGAAGTGCTTGAGAGGCCATCTTCTTGATGAGGGAGCCTCTCAGTTATGCACCTTGCACTGGAGCCTTGTGTCTCTCTGAATCTGGTAGGTCTCCAGCGTCGAGAGCCAACCAGCCGCCCTTATCAGGCAGGGGACCTGTCTCCAATGAAGGATTCACCCCCATGACTTCAATGAGCTTCCCACTAAAGGCAGATTGAAAAACAGGAAAGAGTTCCGGTTCCTGCTTTCTGGTGAAGTGGGAAAAATTATAAAATGGGTACCTGACACACAAAATGGTTGCCTGGCACACAAAATGGTTACCTGGGAAAGAGACATTAGCAGGCACTGGCTTTTAGCACAGACAGCTACTTAAAGTTAAAACATGCAGCACAGACAGTTATTTAAAGTTAAACATGCAGGAATCAAATACTGCAGGAAGCCAGTCAGAGCTTGAGGCACTTTAAAGATAAGGGCAGACCCAAGACAATAAGGTCTGATAATAAGATCAGCCATAGATGGGAACGTAAATACATAAATGCAGCAAAACCAATCACTGTATGTATAGACCGAAACCAGTCATTGATAGAGGAAATGTATCCATTCTATGAACAATGCGATGTTAAATGCCCATGTCTGTACCTTTCTGATTGTAACGATGTGTTAACTATCGATCACCATGATCTGTCTACTCAGCTATAACCATGTGTTAAATGGCTAATGTCCGGATTATCCATTGTCTGAAAAGTATAAAAATGATCAACTGCTATTGTATTATTGAGAAGGTAGCTGCCAAATCCTGCGGAGTACCAATGCTTTCTTCCCGAAGCTTCATGTCCGCAATAAACTGTGTTATTGAACCTCCAGTCTGACTCCGGTGGTAATTTCCCACAACACTGGAGACTTAGGGATAAAAATCTCACTCTCTTCCAGCCCAGCTACTCAATGGACAGAACCAAGGCAGCCATGGGCACACCATGGCAAAGGCATTTTGGCAAAAATGGGCATGTTTCTTTACAAAGGTCATGGAATTCTTTATCAACAAGAACAAAGCAATGCCGCCCTGAATTTTCCGCTCACTAACTCCCCCACAACCTCTGGTTAGACTTCCCTTAAATTTCCATTATTTATTACTCAACCCGTCTCCAACAGTAGCTTTACTTTAATGACTTGTTCTTGGCACCTAGTGAACTCCAATGGCCAATTGCCTCAGCACCTACAGGACATACTGCTTCCAGCATGGAAAATTGATATCTGGGTCCTTGGAGAAGGCCCCCCCCCCCCCCCCCACTCCGCCAGTCAGCCATCAGTACTTGAGTATTTACTGGCAATATTATTGCCAGTGTGGACTTACGTCTTGGCCACTTGGAGGGAATGCGGCTGCCAGGAGGAGATTCAGTACTTGAAATGAGTTATTATTCTCCACTGTCTTTAACCAATAAAATGCCATTTTGCCTGCCACGGAAGTGTAACCATTACCGGAAGCAAAGGTTAAAAATTCTCGCGGTGTAATGTTGGTGGCAAGATCCCAGGCGGCAGAGAACTTGGCCAACACCTGATTAGAGTGGGTTTCGAACTTGCGACAAATCTTTCAGGGTGGGTTAATGGTGGGATGGAGCCTTCCCCCTCACCCCCACAACCACCCCCTCCACCTCCCCCCTCCCCCCCCCCCCCCAAACCCTCCACTGACCCCCCCAGCCCCTGACTTGCGAAGCTTTTCTTTTGTCAGGAAGGGTAATGTGTGTACTGGGCAATTAATCCCGTTTATTGCTGGTTCCTGTTTCGCAGTGACTCAACTAACCCAGGATTATATTCTGCCCCACCAAGTGGCCTTGAGGCGTGGCACAGTGGCACAGTGGTTAGCACTGCTGTCTCACAGCGCCAAAGACCTGGGTTCAATTCCAGCCTTGGGTGACCATCTGTGTCGAGTTTGCACATTCTCCCCGTGTCTGCGTGGGTTTCCTCCGGGTGCTCTGGTTTCCTCCCACAGTCCAAAGATGTGTGGGTTAGATAGATTGGCCACGCTAAGTTGCCCCTTAGTCTCCCAAGATGTTTAGGTTAGGGGGATAAGCAGGGTAAATATGTGGGGTTATGGGGATAGGGCCTGGTTAAGATGCTCTGTCAGAGAGCTGGTGCAGACTGGATGGGCCGAATGGCTTCCTTCTGCACTGGGGATTCTATGATCGGATTCTATGAAGACATTACAGGGCAGTCGGAGAGTTCTCACTAGTTTCCTGGCCAAAATTAACCCCTCAACCAGCACTGAAGATACCAATTAGTAGAAGAAGTAGGCCATTCAGCCCCTCGAGCTTGCTCTGCCATTCAATAGGATCATGGCTGACCTGATTATAACCCCAACTCCTACCCTGATAACCTTTCACCCTCTTTCTTATCAAGAATCTAGCTAGCTCTGCCTCAAAGTCTCTGCTTCCACTGGCTTTTGAGGAAGAGTGTTCTCAAGACACAGGACCCTCTGAGAGACAAAAAAATTCTCCTCACCTCTGCCTTAAATGGATGATCCCTTATTTTTAAACAGTGACCCCCTAGTTCTAGATTCTTTGACAAAAGGAAACATCCTCTCCACATCCACCCTGTCAATAGCCCTCAGGATCTGATATGTTTCAATTGCCTCTTACTCACAGAATCTCTACAGTGCAGAAGGAGGCCATTTGGCCCATCGAGTCTGCACCGACCACAATCCCATCCAGGCCCTATTCCCGTAACTCCACATATTTACCCCGCTGGTCCCCCCAATTTAGCATGGCCAATCAACCTATCCTGCACATCTTTAGACTGTGGGAAGAAACCGGAGCACCCAGAGGAAACCCACACAGGCACGGGGAGAACATGCAAACTCCACACAGACAGAGACCTGAGGCCAGAATTGAACCCGGGTCCCTGGTGCTGTGAAGCAGCAGTGCTAACCACTGTGCCACCGTGCCGCCCCCTCTACTTTTCTAAACTCCAGCAGAGACAAGCCTAGTCTGTCCAACCTTTCCTCATAACACAAACTGCCCATTCTAGATATTAGTCTGGTAAACCGTCTCTGAGCAGCTTCCAATGTGTTTACATCTTTCCTTAAATAAGGAGGCCAATACTGTACACAGTACTCCAGATGTGGCCTCACAGTGCCCTGTATAACTGAAGCATAACCTCCCTACTTTTGCATTAATTTCCCCTCAGAATAAACTGCAAAATTTGATTAGCTTTCCCAATACCTGCGCACTAACCTGCACGCTAAGGGCATGAGCTAGTCACTATTATGGTGTTGAGTGTAGAAGTCCCCTACATTGCAATAGTGACTGTTCTTCATTGGTAAGGAAGTGCCTTGGGAACATGAGGGATGCTACACCAATGCAAGTCTTTTACTGTTGAATCAGGTTTGATGTTGTGGCCCGGTGTGCTAGAATCCCTACAGTGCAGAAAGAGGCCACTTGGCCCATCGAGTCTACACCGACCCTCTAAAAGAGCATCTCAACCTCATCCCTGTAACCCCATGCGTTTACCTCGCAACCCACATAACCCACACATCTTTGGACACTGAAGGCAATTTAGCATGGCCAATCCACCTAACCTGCACATCTTTGGACACCAAGGAGCAATTTAATATGGCTAATCCACCTAATTTACACATCATTGGACAATAAAAGACAATTTAGCATGGCCAATCCGCCTCACCTGCACATCCTGAGACACTAAGGGACAATTTACCATGGCCAATCCACCGAACCTGCACATCTTGGGACACTAAGGGACAATTTAACACGGCCAATCCACCTAGCCTGCACACCTTGGGACACTAAGGGACAATTTAACACGGCCAATCCACCTAGCCTGCACACCTTGGGACACTAAGGGACAATTTAACACGGCCAATCCACCTAGCCTGCACATCTTGGGATACTAAAGGGCAATTTAGCATGGCCAATCCACCTAACCTGCACATCTTTGGACTGTGGAAGGAAACTGGAGCACCCGGAGGAAACCCACGCAGACACAGGGAGAATGTACAAACTCTACACAGACAGTGACCCAAGGCCGGAATCGAGCTGAGGTCCCCAGCAGTGTGAGGCAGTAATGCTAACCACTGTGCCACCCCATGCCGCCACTTGGAAATGGAGAAAGATTCCTTTCATTGTACTGCGACGCATTAATTTGAACAGAACGCCTGTGAAGCCACACAACTCACTCAGAGAACCGAATGAAATGAGAAGTTCTCAATAATGAGTGATGCTTCCTGCCGAGGGTGTTGTGACTCTTGCACTTGGGGTGACGAATTTGCAAACCCCCCCAAAAAAAGCGTTTGTTATTGTTTGAGCATTCTTCAGACCTCTGTGAAAATGGACAACTGCAAGGGTGCAGAGTGCGTCTTTGTTTTTTATACCGTGACATCCAGTAATCACAGGATCCAAAATATGTTATTTTTACATCGTTCCTTACACGGTCGTGCCTTGCAAGTTGACTAAGTGAATCTATGACAGCTGTAGCATTGTTTGTGTTCTGTAACATCCGAGGCTAGATATTAAACAGCTCTGTTTTATTGCAAAAAGAAACCTCCGGTGTATTGAACTAGAAAGTTTATGAGAGCAGCCAAAGTTGGCAAAGTACTAAGAGAAAACAGCTGTGACAAACTTACAAAGAATAATTAGCAAAATATGGAAAGATGCAATAGGAATATCTCCGGATTATGCTGTACAGTCTCACCTTCGAACCGCAGGACAGACAGAAACTCAACATTCCAGCACCATTCCTTTCTTTGATTTGGAAGATGAATGCAAGACTTAGAGACTTATATTTATGTAGCGCCTTTCACATTCTCGGGTAGTGTCAACTGTGCTGCAGTCAGCAGAACTCTCGTGGTGGCACAGTGGTTAGCACTGCTGCCTCTCAGCTCCAGGGGCCCGAGTTCGATTCCCGGCTTGGGTCACTGTCTGTGCGGAGTATGCACGCTGTCTGCGTGGGTCAGAGTCTGTACGTCCTCCCCGTGTCTGCATGGGTTTGCTCCGGTTTCCTCCTACAGTCCGGAAGACGTGCTGGTTTAGGTGCATTGGCCGTGCTAAATTCTCCCCTCAGTGTACCCGAACAGGCGCCGGAGTGTGGGCGACTAGGGGATTTTCACAGTAACTTCACTGCAGTGATAATGTAAGCCTACTTGTGACACTAATAAATAAAACTTTGAAATTCTAAACCAGGTGGGGTGTGAACTCATCTCACTTAAGGATTTGAGTTCAAAAACCAAGGCTGTCAATCCAGTGCAGTACTGAGGGAGTGCTGAACTATACACTGGATGCAATTTGGGAAGGTGCTGGCCTAGTGGTATTGTCACTGGGCTAGTAACCCAGACAACAAAGAGAACAAAGAACAGTACAGCACAGGAAACAGGCCCTTCAGCCCTCCAAGCCTGTGCCGCTCATTGGTTCAACTAGACCATTCGTTTGTATCCCTCCATTCCTAGACTGCTCATGTGACTATCCAGGTAAGTCTTAAATGATGTCAGCGTGCCTGCCTCCACCACCCGACTTGGCAGAGAATTCCAGGCCCCCACCACCCTCTGTGTAAAAAACGTCCCTCTGATACCTGAGTTATACCTCACCCCTCTCACCTTGAAGTGAGACCCAAAGTAATGCCCTGGGAATGTGTGTTCTGATGCCATCACAGGGTTCGATTGGCAGATGGCGGAATTTAAATTCAATTTTTAAAAATCTGTAATTGAGGATGGGATGTTCCAACCATGTTTTTGCCACTAGGCCGGAAAACCCCGCCCTCAATTCCCAGCTGAGGTCAAAGGACCTTTGCACGGTCCGCCCAGTTTTCTGTCTTGCCCGCTACACTTTCCGTGGCGGGCGGGATGGAAAATTCCGCCCAAAGAGTCTAATAATGACCCTGAAGCCATGTTCGTAAAAACCCATCTGGTTCACTAATGTCCTTTCGGGGAAGAAAATCCATTGTCCTTATCTGGCCTGGCCTACATGTGACTCCAGAGCCACAGCAATGTGGTTGATTCTTATCTGCCCTCTGAAATGGCCGAGCAAACCACTCAGTTCACGGACAATTAAGCGATGGGCAATTAATTGCCAGCGACACCCGTCAAAGGAAAAAGAGATGAAACAGACTCCCTGGGGTTTTCTCTCTCAGGTAGACATGGAAACTCTCAATTTGAAAAAGAATTGAGGTAACTTGTTCCCAGTGCTTTGGCCAATGTGTGCCACACAATCATCACCACAAACGAACAATTATCTGCTTATATTACCCTATCGCTGCTTGTGGGAGCTTACTGTGATGAAAGGCTGTATTTTCCGAATTACAACTGCAAATACTCTGCAGAAATATTTCAGAAGGCTGTAAAGTGCATTGGGGACATCCTGCGGTTGTGGAAGAGTTCACATAAATGTAACTCTTTATTTCAGAGTGTGTTACTGACAACGAGCTACATCTGATGTGCAGTCACAGGCAATGCGGGACACATGGGCTGAAAATAACCTTTCCTTCCCACCGCGGGGGACATGTTGGCACAGTGGTTCGCACTGCTGCGCCAGGGACCTGGGTTCGATTCCCGGCTTGGGTCACTGTCTGTGTGGAGTTTGCACATTCTCCCCGTGTCTGCGCGGGTTTCCTCCGGGTGCTCCAGTTTCCACCCACAGTCCAAAGATGTATGGATTAGGTGGATTGGCCATGCTAAATTGCCCCTCAGTGTTCAAAGATGTGCAGGTTAGATGGATTGGCCATGCTAAATTGCCCTTTAGTGTCAGGGGGACTAGCTAGGGTAAATACATAGTGTTATGGGGATCGGGCCTGGGTGGGATTGTGGTTGGTGCAGACTCGATGGGCTGAATGGCCTCCTTCTGCACTGTCGGAATTCTATGATTCTATGGATGCTATGAAAATTTGGCGGGCCACTCAAAGTTCCATTGAGCTGGGGTGGGAATTTCCAGTCTTGGGATGCACACGGCTGGAGAATCCCGTTTGTGGATTCACATCACAGTGAAGTCATCAGCCATCTTCCACTGGTAGTCACTGTTTCCCATTGGCTTGCATGCATAAACTTTATTATTAGCTGTGAGTTTGCATCCATTTGTGCACAAGCGTAGGTTATTCTATTCCGCAGCTGGGAGCTGCACAGGTTGATAAATTGGGCAAGGCGGAACAGTTGCCGATAACGCAGCCTGTGTGACTTTTCCATCTGTCTCAAGGAGCCAAGTGAACAGATTGTGTTACGGCTCTCCAATCACGCTGACCCCATTTTCAGAAATGATGCTTGACCCAGATGATACTAAAGTGGAAAATGTGCCTCAGGGGGTTCAGTCCATAGAATCATAGAATCCTACAGTGCAGAAGGAGGCCATTCGGCCCATTGAGTCTGCACCAATCACAATCTCCCCCAGGTCTGTGTGGGTTTCCTCCGGGTGCTCTGATTTCCTCCCACAGTCCAAAAGACGTGCTGGTTAGGGTGCATTGGCCATGCTAAATTCCCCCTCAGTGTACCCGAACAGGTGCCAGAGTGTGGCGACTCGGGGATCTTCTCAGTAACTTCATTGCAGTGTTAACGTAAGCGTACTTATGACACCAATAAATAAACTTTAACTTTAATCCTACCCAGGCCCTATCCCCAGTTTTGGTCTCCTTACTTGAGAAAGGATATACTGGCACGAGAGGGGGTGCAGAAGAGATTCACGAGGTTGATTCTGGAGTTGAGATGGTTGTCTTATGAGGAGAGACTGAGTAGGCTGGGGCTGTACTCATTGGAACTCAGAAGAATGAGGGGAGATCTTATAGAAACATATAAGATTATGAAGGGAATAGATAAGATAGAAGCAGGGAAGTTGTTTCCACTGGCGGGTGAAACTAGAACTAGGGGGCATGGCCTCAAAATAAGGGGAAGCAGATTTAAGACTGAATTGAGGAGGAACTTCTTCACACAAAGGGTTGTGAATCTGTGGAATTCCCTGCCCAGTGAAGCTGTTGAGGCTACCGCATTGAATGTTTTTAAGGCAAGGATAGATAAATTTTTGAACAGTAAAGGAATTAAGGGTTATGGTGAGCGGGCGGGTAAGTGGAGCTGAGTCCACGAAAAGATCAGCCATGATCTTATTGAATGGCGGAGCAGGCTCGAGGGGCCAGATGGCCTACTCCTGCTCCTAGTTCTTGTGTTCTTATTATGTTCTTATCCGGGCAGCAAGGGTGAGTGTTTAACCCCATCTAGCATCTTCTGCCTAAATGACCCCCAGATCCCCCCACCCCCACGACTTGCCTGGGCTTGCAAAATCTCACTAACTGTCCTGGCTGGAGACAATACACATCTCTTTAACTTGTGCTTAACCCTCTCTCCATTCACATCGTCTGTACCTTTAAAACTTGATTACTTGTAAAGACTCGCATTCCAACCATTATTTTGTAAATTGAGTCTGTGTCTATATATGCCCTGTTTGTGAACACAACTCCCACTCACCTGATGAAGGGGCAGCGCTCCGAAAGCTTGTGGCTTGTGCTACCAAATAAACCTGTTGGACTTTAACCTGGTGTTGTGAGACTTCTTACTGTCCTTCCGTCCCCACAGGAGAAGAATACCCATAATCGCCAGGAGAGGGGCGAAGACAGGGGATGGTGTGCCTGAGATCCGGGTCCTCCCCACCTTTGAGGAGCGGGCACTGGAGCTTGTGGGAAAGGAGGGCATGCGGACCATTAGCGACAGCATGGCCGGGCTGGAGTATAGGAGTGAGCACCTGCCACTCCTCCACTTGTTGGAGAAATCTCAAGTAAGTTGCATGCAACCCAGATTCCTCTCCCTCCCTTTGCACTTAACCTTGTGTCCTATGTAGCAGGAAGGGACCCTGAGATGCCCGGGCCAACTGGCATCGCTGCCCCACTGCTGCTCCTGCCCACCTTGCCCCTGACGGCTTGGAAGACTCCTTGGAGGAAGTGGATGAAGGGACCTCCGAGGCTGACATGTGTTTTGTCTCAGCTTCCACCGCGCAACTCACAATTCCAGATACTGACACTTCGGTGGGCCAAGGTGGTGAGGCTTCTGGGTCACTCTCTGGTGCACACGACACATCTACTGATGTACATTGGACGGAGGAAGGAAGGTTTCAGGTCTCAGGCGCATGGGGGCCTGCTGGAGGCGAGGACTCAGCTGGCCCCAGGCTACATGCTGGGTCTCTGAGATCACTTCTCCCTCAGTTGCGGGAGATGCAGCTACAGAGCCAGGGAATACAGGAGGGGCTGACGGCCACATTGGACCAACTGCGAGGCTGTTGGGAGGAGTCTCAAAGCTTTCAGACAGACCAGCCATTGCCTGTATTGCGTGGTTCCCAGACCAACACTGCAAGGATGGCGCCTGCAGCGGAAAGCCTGGAGCAGAGAATCCTCACCATGAGTGGCAGGCTCCAAGCAATGGCCGAGTCATAGCAGGCCACAGCGGAGCCCCAGAGAGGGCCGCAGCCAAGACACAGCGGGCCACAGCTGAGGGCCTCAACAGGTTTATCAAGATTCTGCAGTCCATGGCTGAGAGGCTTGAGAGCTTGCAGAAGACCCAAAGGAACAGTGCTGAGACACAGCGGGCTATGGCTGCAACCTTTGAGAATGTGGCCCAGTCGCAGAGGGTCATGGCTGAGGGGCTACAGTCTCAGAGGGCACTTGCTGCTGCTATTGACAGGTGGCCCCCGACTCAAAGGGCCATCACAGAGGCCTCGACCTCTGTGGGTAAGACGCAGGTGGTCCTCCAGGACTGGCAGGGCCTGGTGGCGCCAGAGCTTCTGGGGCTCACTGCAGAAGCACCGCCATCCCATGGAGTGATCCAGGGGTCCACAGGAACCCCAAGGGAGGAGGGAGGGCTCGAGTCCATGCTGGGGCCTTCCACCCAGGAGACCGTGGCTGTGGCTACACCTTCTGTTTCCCTCCTTCCTGACACCGGGGCATCTCAGGGACAGCGGGATGAAGAGGGTGTCATAGAAACGTCCCAGACACCTGAAAGCTAACCAGGGCCCTCAAGGTCCAGGCCCTCCAGATGACCCTCACCAAGGGCATCACAGGCCATGGGGGCGAGGTAGGCAGCTGGCCCCCTCCACCTCCGATATACATCCTGGGGAGGCACAGACATAGTGGTAGGCCACATAAGGTTAAGAAGTTGTAGCAGCACTAAGAGGGTGTAGGTGAAGGGCAACATGAGGTAGATAGAGTATTCAAGCACTTTAAAGTCTCATGTTTACATGTTGTTATATTCTCGCTTATTTATTAGCAACAATAAGTATTATTTCACTCCACACCTGTGGCTAACTTGTCTCTAATTAGCCTCTAACAGGGATGTACTTACCTCGACAGTTGCCGGAGGGACCCTGCACGTTGATATCAATGGGGGAGACCCCCTCAACGCGCTGTTATTGAGAAAATCAAGGTGCCAGGAGGGCTCAAACATGTTACCTCCCAGCTGGCTACAGCGGGAGGCATGTAGTGGATACCCAGCGACTTACAGCATCTACCATGGCAACCCCAGAACCCACGAGAGATTCCCTCCCACCTCCCCCACCCCAGGGCCCCACATGGGGGCTTAGTGCTCCCTTACCCACCACCCAGGGCTGGGCCTAGGTGCCAGCGTGCATGCAGAGCTCAGGTAGGAGTCAGATTAGTTTGCACCAGGGCATCATCATAATGGCGCGTAGCGAGTCGCCATCACCCTCCTGCCCGCCAGAGAAACTCGCTCACACAGCGTACCCAGGCCTAACATTCTGGTGCTACAATGTTGCAGGAGATTGTAGGACTCCAAGGTGGGGGAGGGGGGGGGGGGGGGGTGGGGGGGGGGGGGGGGGGGGGGGGTGGGGGGGGGGAGGGGGACGACCCACGTGCGGCAATACAGACCCCTAGTGACCAAAACGATTTGGGGGTGAAGCTCGCTAATGACACTGCGATGAATGCAAAAAAATGTATCGTGAAGTTTCGCCCGTTTTGGGCGGGCTCCAGATCGCATCGATTTCTTTGTTGGTAAAATAGGAATGGCCACGAAAATGGGCGCCATTCCCATTCGTCGCCCGAGTTTACGACATTTTCCCGCCGCCAAACAGGCGGTTGTAAAATTCCGCCCATTGCCTTTGGTCTCACGATTGAAGTAAGCGAACTTCCCGGGGATTGCGGTGGGTCGTCTCACTATCAGTGAGTGAATACTCAGAATTGAGATTTCCCACCCATTATACATGCTACTGGACTTCCTTCGACTTCAATGGATGGAGAGTTCCAGGAGGGCTCAAAGATGTTACCTCCCAGCTGACGAAGGTGAAAGCATACCTCGGTGATTCCTTCAAGATTTTCTGTGTTGGCTACGGTGCTGATTTGCCCAAGGATCTACTCAGTGCAACCAAGATTACTGTCTGGTTTAAAACAATAACCGTTCCAAAATGGTTGCAGGCAATGTCTGCTCTACTCACTTGGCTGGTAAGTACAAAGCCAATGCTGAACAAAACTTTGTGTTGGCTTAATCAGCAAAAATTCTAATTTATTATTAATCTTTCCCGATGCATTGACCTCAGTTCAAAGATACTTTTTTTTCAATGCCAAAATCATCGAGTGCCTGGAGTAAGAAATTAGAGACAGGAATAGTCCACATTACTCATTGCTTTTAGTTATTGGAGAAACGTTAAGTCTGTGGATGGTCTGTCTGGAACCATTGTTGTGTATGAGTCAGAAAAAAACATTACTTTAAGATATTCTCTGTTATTCCAAAAATAATCTTAATACATATCATCTTTCCATATGGATCCAGGAGACTAGGGCACAGTTCATAAAGTTTTTTTAAAAGAGATTTATCATGGTCATGGTATTTCTGGGCTAATGGTTTAATGGTAAAAATCTGGTCAGTTCTGGAACAACAAATCATTGCGGTTTCCTCTGCAGTGACCAGGTACTAATGCATTCTTTCCTAGCGACCTGGCTGCAAGAACCGGGCCTCGTTTGGGGGACTGAATTGGTTTTGATTTGATTTATTATTGTCACATGTATTAGTATACAGTGAAAAGTATTGTTTCTTGAGCGCTATCCAGACAAAGCAAACTGTTCATAGAGAAGGAAAGGAGAGAGTGCAGAATGTAGTGTTACAGTCATAGCTAGGGTGTAGAGAAAGACCAAGTTAATGCAAGGTAGTCCATTCAAAAGTCTGACCGCAGCAGGGAAGAAGCTGTTCTTGAGTCGGTTGGTACGTGACCTCAGACTTTTGTATCTTTTTCCCGACGGAAGAAGGTGGAAGAGAGAATGTCCGGGGTGCGTGGGGTCCTTGATTATGCTGGCTGCTTTTCCGAGGCAGAGGGAAGTGTAGACAGTGTTAATGCGTGGGAGGCTGGTTTGAGTGATGGATTGGACTTCATTCACGACCTTTTGTAGTTCCTTGCGGTCTTGGGCAGAGCAGGAGCCATACCAAGCTGTGATACAACCAGAAAGAATGCTTTCCATGGTACATCTGTAGGCCAGGAAGATTTAACCAGGATGTTGCCTGGTCTTGAGTGTGTTGATTATGAGGAGAGGTTGAATAAACTAGGATTGTTTTCACCGGAAAGATGGAGGCTGAGTGGAGACCCGATACGAGTCTACAAAATCATGAGAGGCACAGACAGGGTGGATAGTCAGAGACTTTTTCCCAGGGTGGAAGTGTCAATTACAAGGGGACACAGATTCAAGGTGAGAGGGGGAGAGTTTAAGGGAGATGTGCAGAGGAAGTCTATCACGCAGAGAGTGGTGGGTGCCTGGAACACACTGCCAGAGGAGGTGGTGGAAGCAGACACATTAGCAACATTTAAGAGGCACCTGGATGAGTACATGAACAGGGAGGGAATCGAGGGATATGGAGCAAGTTATTTTTAGTTTAGTTAAGGCATCATGATTAGAGTCACAGAGGTTTACAGCATGGACATAGGCCCTTCAGCCCAACTTGTCCTTGCTGCCCTTTTTTTAACCACTAAGCTAGTCTCAATTGCCCGTGTTTAGCCCATATCCCCTCATACCCATTTTACCCATGTAACTCACCACCCTCTATGTGAAAAACACTCACCACCCTCTATGTGAAAAATTTGCCCCTCTAGACCCTTTTATATCTCTCCCCTCTCACTTTGAACCTATGCCCTTTAGTCTTAGACTCCCCTACCTTTGGGAAAAGATGTTGACTATCTAGCTGATCTATGTCCCTCATTATTTTATAGGCCTCTATAAGATCACCTCTAAGCCTCCTACCCTCCAGGGAAAAAAGTCCCAGACTATCCAACCTCTCCTTATAACTCAAACCATCAAGTCTAGTAAATCTTTTGGGCACAGGCTTGGAGGGCCGAAGGGCCTGTTCCTGTGTGGTACTTTTCTTTGTTCTTTGTTCTATTTTGGAATCACAGAATACTACAGTGCAGAGGAGGCCTTTCGGCCCATCGAGTCTGCACCGATGCATGAAATGCCCTGACCTGCCCACCTAATCCCACTTGCCAGCACTTGGCCCATCGCCTTGAATGTTATGGCGTACCAAGTATTCATCCAGGTACTTTTTAAAGGATGTGAGGCATCCCGCCTCCACCACCCTTCCAGGCAGTGCATTCCAGACCATCACCACCCTCTGAGTGCAAAAGCTTTTCCTCAAATCCCCCTTAAACCTCCCACCCTCACTTTTAACTTGTGTACCCTCGTAACTGACCCTTCAACTAAGGGGAACAGCTGCTCCCTATCCACCCTGTCCATGCCCCTCATAATCTTGAACACCTTGATCAGGTCGCCCCTCAGTCTTCTCTGCTCCAGAGAAAACAACCCAAGCCTATCCAACTTCTCTTCGTAACTTAAATGTTCCATCCAAGACAACATCCTGGTAAATCTCAGTCGAGGGAGATTGGGCGAGTGAGGGCCTTGCCTGAGGTGATAGCAATGTCCCCCCCATGCTTATCTGAATAAGCAGGCCTGAGAGATATCTTCTTAATTCCTCCATTCGGAACAACCCAACGTTCCTCCCTTAACGTTTCATCCATTTATTTTTCTCTGAAGAGACAACTACCTTTCCAAAATGGTTTCAAGCAATGTCTGCTCAACGCACTTGGCAGGTTGCTGCAAACACAGTGCTGAGGGAAACTTTGTATTGGCCTAATCAGTAACATTCTAATTATTACTAATTCATCCCCACATATTGACCTCAGTCCAAAGATACTTTTCTTCATGTGCCAAAACCATAAAGTGCCTCGAGTAGGAAATTAGAGACAAGAGTCATTCACATTAACCAAAGTTTTTCCCTCCGCACTCTGTCTAAAGTCTATTCCAAGTTGTCCATCATTCTCTGTATGAGGAGACGGACATCTGATACCCCGTCCTTTTCCTTTTACTACTCTGAAATGGTGACCCCTTCTTCAACTACACTTTTTAATTTGAAGTAGCGTTCTGGGTTGACTTTTTCCATACCATTTATTAGATCCTGTTCATCTTCCCTGGCCAAAAATCTTCAGTCTAACCAGATTAATTCCTGGCATGGCGGGATTATTGTATGAAGAGAGAGTGTTTGCATTGCCTAGAATTGCAAAGAATGAGGGTGATCTCATTGAAACTTACACAATTCATAGAATCATAGGATTCATACAATGCAGAAGAAGGCCATTCAGCCCATTGAGCCTGCACCGACAACAACCCCACCCAGGCCTCATCCCCATAAACCCATGTATTTACCCTACTAATCCCCTTGACACTAAGGGACAATTTAGCATGGCCAATTCACCTAACCTGCACATCTTGGGACACTAAGGGGCAAATTAGCATGGCAAATCCACCTAACCTGCACATCATTGGACACTAAGGGACAATTTAGCATGGCCAATCCACCTAACCTGCCCATTTTTGGACACTAAGGGAAATTTAGCATGGCCAATCCACCTAATCTACAGATCTTTGGACACTAAGGGACAATTTAGTGTGGCCAATCCACCTAACCTGCACATCTTTGCAGTGTGGGAGGAAACCCACGCAGACACGGGGAACACATGCAAACTCCACACAGACAGTCACCCGAGGCTGGAATTGAACCCGGGTCCCTGGTGCTGTGAGGCAACAATGGCATCCACTGTGCTACCATGCCGCCCACTGTGCCACCATGCCACCCAATTCTTACTGGACGTGACATTGTGGATGTATATCAGATGTCTCCCCTGGTTGGTGAATCTACAACGAGGGGTTCTAATCCCAAGAGAAGGGATAAAGCCAATTGTGACAGGGACGGGGAGGAATTTCTTCACTCAGAGGGCGGTGAATCTTTGGAATTCTCTATCCTAGTGGGCTGTGGAAGCTCACTCATTGAATTGAATCAATTAAATTGAAATCAATAGATTTCTGGAGACTCAGGGGGTATGGAGAAAGTGGTGTTGAGGTCGATGATCAGCTATGATTTAATGATTTAAAGGCTCAATGGGCCAAATGGTCAGTCTACTCTGTTCCTATCCTCATAACATACAAACATACAAACAAGGAGCAGGAGTAGGCCATTCAGCCCCTCAAGCCTCCTCTGTCATTTAATAAAATCATGGCTGATCTGACAGCAACCTCAAGTCTGCATCCTGCCCACTCCCGATAACCTTTCACCCCCTTGCTCACCAAGAATCTATCCTCCTCTACCTTAGAAATATTCAAAGACTCTGGGGGGAGTTTTCCCGTCCCGCCCATCGTGGAATTGTGGCAGGCAGGGGGCACGGACCATGCAAAGGTCCATTGACCTCAGGCGGGATTTTCCAGTTTGGGGCGAGCGTGGCTGGAGAATTCCCGCCCTCCGCTTCCACCGCCTTTTCAGGAAAAGAATTCCAAAGACTCAGAGCCTCCTGGGCGGGATTTTCCAGGGATGAGAAATTCCTGCCCGAGGTCAATGGACCTTTTAATGGTCTGTTAAATTGTCCGGTCCGTCTAGGACGATTCTCACAGCAGACAGGAATGGAAAATTCACCCCCACCCAGAGTGAAGAGATTTTGCCTCTTTGTTTTAAATGGGAAACCCTTTATTATTTGTAACAGTGACGCCTTGTTCTAAATTCTCCCACAATGGAGTCATAGGGTGGAATTTTCTTGTCCCGGCCGCCATGGGAATCGTAGCGGGAGGGACACGGATCATGCGATGGTCCGCTGTGCTCAGGCAGGATTTTCCGGCTGTGGGGCAAGTGCGGCTGGGAAATCCCACCCCAAAGAGTTTTACAGCACAGAAAGAGGCCCTTCAGCCCATCGTGCCTGCACCGACCACAATCCCACCCAGGCCCTGTCCCTGTCATCCCACATATTTACTCCACTAATCCCTCCAATTTACACATCCCGGGACACTAAGGGTCAATTTTAGCACGGCCAATGCACCTAACCCGCACGTCTTTGGACTGTGGGAGGAAACCGGAGCACCCGGAGGAAACCCACGCAGACACGGGATGAACGTGCAGACTCCGCACAGACAGTGACCCAAGCTGGGAATCGAACCCGGGTCCCTGGCGCTGTGGGGCAGCAGTGCTAACCACTGTGCCGTCCCATCTGACTCAATAGCCTGATCCCGCCTCCATGGTGGCTGGAGGTTTCGGAACGCTGCTCCACCTCACCCCCAAACCCCGCTGCCTTCCCCCTGGTGGACAGAGCAGCTGAAACCAGGAATGAGCTGTGTGGTGATTTGCAACTCTGCGTCAATATTGCGCATCGCCAGACCACTCAGTTGCTAAGTAATTGGATCAGCATGTTACAAAGGCCAGGGGCAGTTTTCATTTTGATTTATTATTTCAGTCTTATCTCTACGTGGTAGCTGAGCCACAAAAGTGCTGAGATTTCAAAAGGTCTGCTGTACATTAAAAACTTTTATATCATTCTTCCCCAACATTCCATGACTCTTGTCAGTGCTATTTAACATTCAGAACTTTTTGTTATTTTGCAAGATTTTTGTGTGTGTGTGAGTGTGCAGACATTTCTTCTGAATATATCCCTGGATTAAGCCCCGACCAGCTGTTTCTCATCTTAAAGTTAGCTATGTTTTTGCAATTAGCTTTAACCTTAGATTTCAATATTCCAACATAACCATCAATATCTCTTTCTTTTAAAATTATGGGATTATCTTTTTATTGCCTTTTATCTCTCGAATCCCACTCTTTCCAAAAGCTCTCCGTGAATTTCAAGGAAGGGTGGAAAATGGGAGCCGGTGAGACATTTGCAGACTGTAAGCCACATGAGGTAATGTAAGGATTTTGTCTTAATCTTCCTCTCTGCGGCAGAACCCAAATTGAACTCACTGTTTTGAGCACCACACACAACACTTTTGTGGCTATTGCAGCCATATTTTTGTGCCAGACACTGCAGTGAGTCTGATAAAAGCACAACAGAACATAGAAACCCAGAGAATACAGCCCCAGTGGCCTAATGGATAAGGCACTGGCTTCCTAAGCAAGGGATTGTGGGTTCAAATCACATCTGGGGTGATGGGTCTTTTGGGATGGCACGGCGGCACACTGGTTAGCTCTGCTGCCTCACAGCGCCAGGGACCCGGGTTCAATTCTGGCCTCGGGTCGCTGTCTGTGTGGAAATTGCACGTTCTCCCTGTGTCTGTGTGGGTTTCCTCCGGGTGCTCCTGTTTCCTCCCACAGTCCGAAATTGAGCAGGTTAGGTTGATTGGCCGTGCTAAATTGACCCTAGCGACAGGGGGATTAGCAGGGGATACGGGAATAGGGCCTGGGTGGGATTGTGTTTGGTGCAGACATGATGGACCGATTGGCTTCCTTCTGAACTATGATTCTATGAAAATAGGAGCAGGAGGAGGCCATTCAGTGCCTTGAGCCTGCTCCGCCATTCATTATGATTATGGCTGATCATCCATCTCAATAGCCTGATCTCAACTTGCCCCCCGCCCCGTGGCCTTTGATCCCCTTCACCTCAAGTTCTATATCTAGCTGGGTGGCACAGTGGTTAGCACTGCTGACTCACAGCTCCAGGGACCTGGGTTCGATTCCCGGCTTGGGTCACTGTCTGTGCAGAGTCTGCACGTTCTCCCCATGTCTGCGTGGGTTTCCTCCGGGTGTTCCGGTTTCCTCCCAGTTAGGTGGATTGGCCACACTAAGATGTCCCTGGTGTGTCCCAAGATGTATAGGTTAGGGGGATAAATGTGTGGGGTTACGGGGATGGGGCCTGTTTGGGATTCCCTGTCCGAGAGTCGGTGTGGACTTGATGGGCTGAAGGGCCTCCTTCTGCAGGGATTCTATGATTCCATCTGCTTCTTGGAAACATTCTTCAGTGTTTTGTACTCAGCTACTTTCTGTGGTCGCAAATTCCACAGGCTGCCCACTCTCTGGGTGAACACATTAAACACATATCAACTCATATATCAACCACTCTCATTCACTGAAAAAGCAGCAGGCAAGCAAAGATTCGAATGCTCATCATAACCTCCTTTGAATATGTTTAACCCATGACATGTTAATCCTTGTAATTTTTCATGTTAATTAGTTGATCTTTATTTAACATTTCTCTTGGTCTCTCAGCCAACTGTTTCTGTTATTTTACTTGTTTTCAGCTAATTTTTTTTCCTCATCCATTTTCTGAGTAAGCTGCTCTTTCATAGAATCTCCCTAGTGAAGAAAGGGGTCATTCAACCCATCGATGCTGTACCGACTCTCACTGACAGAGTACCTCTCCCTCACCCTATCCCCATAACCCCACACATTTACCATACCTAATCCCCCTGACCTGCACATCTTTCGACACTAAGGGACAATTTAGCATGGCCAATCCATCTAACCTGCACATCTTTAGACACTAGGGGCAATTTAGCATGGCCAATCCACCGAACCTGCACATCTTTGGTACACTAAAGGGCAATTTAACATAGCCAATCCACCTAACCTGCACACCTTTGGACACTAAGAGGCAATTTAGCATGGCCAATCCACCCAACCTGCACATCTTTGGACGCTAAGGGGCAATTTAGCATGGCCAATCCACCGAACCTGCACATCTTTGGTACACTAAGGGGCAATTTAGCATGGTCAATCCACTTAACCTGCACATCTTTGGACACTAAGGGGCAATTTAGCATGGCCAATCCACCTAACCTGCACATCTTTGGACACTAAAGGGCAATTTAGCATGGCCAATCCATCTAACCTACACATCTTTGGACTGTGAGAGCAGAGCACCCGACAGAAACCCACGCACACAGGGAGAATGTGCAAACACAGTCTCCCAAGGCTGGAATTGAATCTGGGTCTCTGGCGCTGTGAGTTGGTGCAGAGACGATGGGCTGAATGGTCTCATGCTGCACTCTAGGGATTCTAATTCACTCAGCCTCTCATTAAAGAACAACTCCATGTCCCAGGGACCAATCTAGTGAAGCTTCCCTGTACGGCCTCCAATGTAAGTAGACATTTCCTTAAATATGGAGACCAAAGGTATGCACATTACTCCAGGTCTGGTCTCACTAAAGCTCTGTACAACTGTAGTAAGACTTCTTTATTCTTGTATTCCAAACCTTTTGCAACAAAGTCCTTCCTAATGGCTTAATGCTGTTGAATAACTCTGCTGTAGCTTGTAGAGAGCTGAGCTGTCACTGCTGGTCTGGTAATTATCTCCTCAACAAAATGGTAACCTTTTGGGAGAGATGGTTGCCAAGATATAGGAATTCTCAGCGTATTCCGGAGGGCAGTGAGTGGTGTTGCTCACTCTGCACCAGATTTGCAAACCACTTTTGATCTCTTCAATTCCTCATGCACAGTTTTGGCCTGTTTTTGAAGGTTGCCAAAACAAAACTCATATATCAACATGCCCCTGGCCAGCCAAATATGCCACCTCCCGCGTATGTTGAAGGCGAGCCTCTCAGGAATAAGACTCTCAAACCATTGGCCCTGGAATCCTCAGTCGCAAATAAACAGATTTGGTGTACGCTTCACCAGGTTGCTGCCTGGGGTGGAATGTTTAAGTTATGAAAAGAGGTTGGGTCGACTTGGGTTGTTTTAATTGGAGCAGAGAAGACTGAGGGGCGGCCTGATCGAGGTGTACAAGATTATGAGCAACACGGACAGAGTGGATAAGGAGCAGCTGTTCCCCTTAGTTGAAGGGTCAGTCACGAGGGGACATGGGTTCAAGGTGAAGGGCAGGAGGTTTAGGGGGGATGTGAGGAAAAGCTTTTTTACCCAGAGGGTGTTGTTGGTTCGTAACCTGGATCAGCACTTGACATGTCATAACATTCAAGACTCTGGGCCAAATGCTGGTAAATGGGATTAGACGGAAGGTCAGGTGTTTATAATGTGTCAGTGCAGACTTGATGGGCCGAAGGGCCTCTTCAGCACTGTATGATTATATGGTTTGTAAAACAATCTATCTCAGCATAACTGGAAGTAAACACAACCTGGTACATTTTCTACATCAGAACAGAATCGTAGATGCTTATAGCACATTAGGAGACCATTTTGGTCCATCTTAGTTAGATATGTTGGCTCTTTGTTACAGCAAACCAATTTCAATTGTCTACCTCCCATGACCCTTGCATCATCCTGAAATATGCATGAAATATTCATCTTTCCTTTAAGAGATGCAATGGAACTGCCCATCCTGTGACAAAAGCAAGCATTGCTCTGAAATGTCTCCTAATCTTTCTCATAAAGTGCAGGTCCCTTGATGGTGTGTGGCATTGTCAGTGGACAAGTAATCCCAGGGTAATGCACTGGGGACCTGGGTTCGAATCCCAGATGAATTTGAGTTTAATAAAAATCAGATGATTGTCAGAAAAAACCCATCTGGTTTGCTAATGTCCTTACCTGGTCTGGCCTACATGTGACTCTGGACCCAGGGCAATGTGGCTAACTCTTAAATGGATGGGCAAACCACTCAGTTCAAGAGATGGATAACAAATGTTGATCTTTCCCGCATCCCATAAAAGAATAAAGAATATAATGTCAACCACTGCAAGCCATCTTTCCTGATTCATCCCTCCAAACACTTCACCCTTTTAAATCTCCATTCTAGATGCAGTGGAACATTCTCGATATCTCAAGCCTATCATCATGGGGTGGCACAGTGGTTAGCACTGCTGCCACACAGCGCCAGGGACCCGGATTCGATTCCCGGCTTGGGTCACTGTCTGTGCGGAGTCTGCACATTCTCCCCGTGTCTGCGTGGGTTTCCTCCGGGTGCTCCGGTTTCCTCCCACAGTCCAAAGATGTGCGGGTTAGGTTGATTGGCCATGCTAAATTAACCTTAGTGTCAGGGGGATTGGCAGGGTAAATACGAGGGGTGACGGGGATTGGGCCTGGGTGGGATTGTGGTCAGTGTAGACGCAATGGACCAAATGGCCTCCTTCTGCACTGTAGGGATTCTATGATTCTAAGCTAACTTCTTAAGTATCTGGTTCATCTTTCCCTTCGATTTCTATTTAACATTGTATTTCCTCTATGTGCGAAGTGGCTTCTCTGGTCACCAATTTTGTCTTCAATTTCTTTTCCATAGAATCATAGAATCTCTACAGTGCAGAAGCAGGCCATTCAGCCCATCGAGTTTGCACCGACTGTCTATGACCATGTCGATAGCTTCTAACACCTAGTTATTATCCTGGTGAATCTACATCTCGAAGGGCTTTAATAGCCTTTCTACGATGGAACTTGCAAAACAGCTGTGTTGCGTATAAATGTATCATTAACTCTTTCCACGCGCCGCTCATAAAATCAAAATCCTGTTGGCCTTTCTTTCTTAAGACTGAATCTGTTGTGGGTTTCTGAGGATACCTCTGCCTCCATTAACAAAACCCAAACAGAGGAGAGACTTAGAGCAAAATGAAACAAAGACCGAACGTAAAACATGGAGGTGGTTGAACCTACAGGAAATTACATTCTATCGGGGGGGGGGGGGGGAGATTGCTTTGCTTTCATTTTCCCTTGCTGTGTTTAGACATTGCAGCGGTTCTCAGATGCTTTAATCAGTGGTCACACTGTACATAAAGGAGCACAGAAATAGCCCAGTTCAAACAGCGACGCCCTCTCTTTTAACCTCGTGTCGTAAACATTATGGTGCTGTACTCCGCAAGCAGATGTGGCCTCTCGACAGCACATTAACAACAAATGAATTCGAATTTGGCACAATGATCAGCAAATGTGTTTGCGTTCAATTTATGTTGGAATGGACGAGGCCTGTTTGTAATGTCCCCATAACACAATGCGCCCAGCTCTGAAAGGCGACTCAGTTCAGGAATTTGCTTGTTCCCATGAACTCCCCACTAGAAGTCTCCATTAGTAGAAGAGACTGGGATCCGAGGGCACAGCCTCAGAGTAAAAGGGATGACCCTTTAGAACCGAGATGAGGAGGAATTTCTTCAGCCAGAGGGTGGCGAATCTGTGGAATTCATTGCCACAGAAGGCTGTGGAGGCCAGGTCATTGAGTGTATTTAAGCCATAGTTAAGCCATGGAGTGTATTCCAGAGATAGATAGGTTCTTGATTGGTAAGGGGGTCAAAGGTTACGGGGAAAAGGCGGGAGAACGGGGTTGAGAAACTTATCAGCCACGATTGAATGGCGGAGCAGACTCGATGGACCGAATGGCCTATTTCTGCTCCTATATTTTATGATCTTATGATCTAAGTTGTGGCAGAATTAGCACTTGTTATGGGAATTCTGCTCCGATGCCCTGACTCTGGGCCAGAAGCTCCAACCTTGCCTGCGACTAGGATTCTCCAGTCCCGCTGCAGTGAACAGAGATGTGACTGAGCGTCAAATTCTCCATTCTCGCTGGCAGCGGGGCCTGAACGACTGGAGAATTCCAGGCCCCTGTCTGGTATCTAGTGCGAACCATTCTCTAAAAAAAAACACGTTATATAGCACCTTTCCACCACCAGGTGACCAAAGGTGTTGTACAGGCAATTAAGTATATTTGAAGTGTAGTCACCATACTTTGCTCAGAAGAGACCCACTTGGAGGAATCTCCCAATTGAATGGATACAATTCTTTTTGCCAAGACATAGTAGGCAAGGGACGAAGTGCTAGTAATTGGAATTAGTATAGATTGGTATTTGATGATCAGCAGAGACATGGTGGGCCGAAGGGCCTGTTTCTGTGCTGTATGACTCTATGAGCGGGATTTTCCAGCCTCGTTCGTCCCGATACCTTAAAATCCCGCCCGAGGTCAACCGACATTTGCATGGTCCTGTCCCGCCTGCTGCGATTCCCATGGTGGGCAGGATTGGAAAATTCCGCCCTATGATTCTATGATACCCAACAGCAAAAGGAGGCCCAAGAAAGGAGCCTCAGAATTAGGCCGGACCCACCTCCCGGAAACACCTGTCAAGTGGGCAGTAGAGGATGAGCCTCTCGGAGGACCACATAGTCCGTGTCTAATATCACGGAGTTTCTTAGCTGGACAATCATACTCGTTAGCAAGTGATCGCTGAAGTTATAAAGAAGAAAGAAGAAGAAAGAAGTTGATGGCATGTCGGGAACACAATCCATTTGCCCCCCCACCCCCAGTAAACTCCCGCAAACAGCAATGTGCTAACAATGGGCAGCGCGGTGGCACAGTGGTTAACACTGCTGCCTCGCAGCGCCAGGGACCCGGGTTCGATTCCCGGCTTGGGTCACTGCCTGTGTGGAGTTTGCACATTCTTCCCGTGTCTGCGTGAGTTTCCTCCGGGTGCTTTGGTTTCCTCCCATATTCAAAGATGTGTGGGTTAGGTAGATTAACCATGATAAATTGACCTTAGTGTTGGGGGATTAGCAGGGTAAATATATGGGGTTATAGGAATAGGGCCTGAGTGGGATCTTTGTTGGTGCAGGATAGATGGACCGAATGGTCTCCTTCTGCACTGTAGGGATTCTATGATTATATGACTAGATAATCTCATTTTGGGATGTTGACTTCAGGATAACTATAAATCAGGTTGCCAAGCCCATACTGGCCCTTCCTTCACCTATATTGGCCATTGCGACTTTTTAAGTGCACTCAGACCAGGCCTCAGTTCAATGTTTCATCCAAAAGACAGTGGCCGTAATTTAACGAGAGCAGAGTGGTGAGAAGACACTGATATTCTGGGCTTGCCAATCCTCCAGGATTGGCTGGGAGTCTTCGGGAATTGAAGATCTATTCTCAGGACACTGCTGGAGAATCCTGGAGGAACCAAATCATGGAGGTGTTAAAAAGGATGGGGTTTTTTTGGTCATTTTCTCTGAACAGTTCTTTTTACCAGAGATAATCCTATTAAAAATGGTTAAAGAAAATGAGGCTGTTTGAGAAACAGTCAAGCATCAGCTAATTGGGTAATGAGTCTTTTTCCTGACCAATCGGCGTCGGAAGGCAGAGCGTCACAAGGACGGATGTCTTGGCCGACTCATGGCTCGAACTTGGGGGCAGGCCAGAAATGGCTGCTCCTCCGACCCAGTCTCTGGGACCCCTGAAGACACAAGAAATAGAGCAGTAAGAAGTCTCACAACACCCGACTAAAGTCCAACAGGTTTATTTGGAATCACAAGCTTCCGGAGTGCTGCTCCTTCATCAGGTGAGTGGAGAGGTAGCTTTCGCAAACACGGCATATATAGACAAAGACACAATTGCAAGATAATGGTTGGAATGCGAGTCTTTACAGGTAATCAAGTCTTTACAGGTACAGACAGTGCGAGTGAAGAGAGGGATAATCACAGGTTAGAGAGGTGTGAATTGCCTCAAGCCAGGACAGTTAGTGAGATTTTGCAAGCCCAGGCCAAATGGTGGGGGTTACAGATAGTGTGACATGAACCCAAGATCCCGGTTGAGGCCGTCCTCATGCGTGCGGAACTTGGAAAAACCTTTTTCACTCAATGGGTGGTGGGAATCTGGAATGCACTGCATGGGAAGGTGGTGGAGGCTGGAAACCTGTCAAATATATTTGGATGAGCACTTGAAACATCACGGGCGGAATTCTCCAGTCGCGCTCACCTCAAAACCGGAGAATCCCGCCCGAGGTCAAGGGACCTTTTAATGGTCTGCCCTTCCCCACCTGCTACAATTCCCGTGGCGGGCGGGACGGGAGAATTCCGGCCTATAATATTCAAGAATGTGGGACAAGTGCTGGAAAATGGGATTAGCGCGCCTTTACTGGTGGTTATTGTGGGTGCAGACTCGATGGGCTGAAGGGACTTTTCTGCACTGTATAACTCTGTGACTACAGCTGACTGGAGCTCTGACCAAAATGCTGAAATGCGGAAAAAGATCATGATTATTGACCGGGACAAAGCCTTAACCTCACTTTCCCCCACTTGAACACTTAATCTAAAGCCAACATGTTAGTGAACGACCAAAGGGGTATTATACAGAGGCGCAGGCTTTCAGAGAAGCACCCCTGATTTTAAAGCAAAACCTCGTTACGCTATTTCATCCCCCTCAGTATTCATGCTTCCAGAAATGCTGCCAGGACGGGTTACCTAGTTATTTATTTCTTCATGGTTTGTGGGATCTTGCTATGTACTAAGTGGCTGGCACATTTTCCTGCAAGACCAACAAGTAGGAGCACTTTGAAAAGTGCTTCATTGCGAAGGCCAGAGAAAGTGGAAGGCTCCATATCAGTGGTGGGTAACCTATGGCCTGGGGGCCCCATGCGGCCCATCCGGGTTCTGAGTGCAGCCCCCACAAGACATTTTGTTGACCGTTTCCCACGCGCGGGATTGCCACATTCCGCTGATTCCTGTCCGTGTAGTTTTTTTCCTACCGGTGTGACTGAAGTGATTTGCACGTAAAGCAAGGGCGAGTGAGTGAGAACCGTGCGCTCCCTCTGTGTCCAAAGTATCAATATTTCTTTTGTTCTTACCATTTGAATTTGATGAGAGTTCCATTAATATATAAATGATGAAGCATTCTCTATAACTTATTAAGCAATATTCGGCGTGTATTAAATGTATTTAATCTTATTCGCAAGGTCACGGTTAGTGAACAAGCCCGGTTTCAATCTTGCGACCCACTGAGATGCAGGAGGGCCACTAATGCTGCCCACTCACTAGCTGAGGTTGCCCATCACCGCAAGACTTTTTTTTCCTCAGTTTTGTGTTTGTTTATCCAACTTTTCCCTCGGATCTTCCAGTTACTCTTGTACTTAAAACCTCAGGCAGATTTGTACAGTACAACGGGACAATTGCAAGACTTTACTCCGATCCAGCCCAGACCGAAATGGCCACAATGATACCAGGAGTTTGACTTGCCTCCGGAATATGGGTGTAGCAGTCTGCCACAATCCTTACTAATCCAAGAATCTCTCCATCCTTTTTGGAAATGAAACAATTTCTGGTTGAAATACAACTGCTTGTTTTAACTATTCCCTTTTTATGTTCAGATACAAGGTAGCCAATAAAGCAGGGAAAAAAAACAGGAAATATAAATTGGAAAGGAAAGAAAGTTCAAATTTTAAGCTAATGAAGACCAGACAATGACATCAAGCTTATTTAAGACTGCGCTGTCCTGAGCCTGTTACTAATACATCCAGGTGCAGATGTTAAAGGGACATGCTCTTAAGAAGACGCATGTTGATTATTTTTCTTTGGTAAAGGAGTTGGATCCAAAAATCTGTGGCCCATTTTTCTTACTGTGGTCATGCACAAGTGATCTAATGTTGCACATCTGCGTTCTCGGAGTGAACACACTCCTTGGCCAACTTTTCCAATTGTCAACTGCAGCGGAAATGAGTGTTTTGAAAATAGCATTCCCGGATGGTGGATTAAAATGTCGCAACACCTCCTGGATGCGTTGGAATTTTCGAAGAGAGAGTTTGAGGGGTTGGGCGTGGGGGTGGGACATTAGCCAACAACCCACTCACTTCCAACTCGCGGCTTGTTAAGCGCCTTGCAAAACTTGTTAACAGGTCAAGAAGGCGATTCTCAATTTGTAAGTGGCCACTAGGCGATGGCCTTGTAATGTTATTGCCAGACTGTTAATCCAGAAATTCAGCTAATGTTCTAGGGGAACCAGGTTCAAATCCTGCCACGGCAGATATGAATCACAGAATACTACAGTGCAGAAGAGGCCCTTCGGCCCATCGAGTCTGCACCGATGCATGAAATGCCCTGATCTGCTCACCTAATCCCACTTGCCAGCACTTGGCCCATAGCCTTGAATGTTATAGCATGCCAAGTGCTCATCCAGGTACTTTTTAAAGGATGTGAGGCATCCCGCCTCCGCCAGCCTCCCAGGCAGCGCATTCCAGACCCTCACCACCGTTTGTGTAAAAAGGTTTTTTCTCAAATCCCCCCTTAGCCTCCCACCCCTCACTTTTAACTTGTGTCCCCTTGTAACTGACCCTTCAACTAAGGGGAACAGCTGCTCCCTATCCACTCTGTCCGTGCCCCTCATAATCTTGAACACCTCAATCAGGTCGCCCCTCAGTCTTCTCTGCTCCAGAGAAAACAACCCAAGCCTATCCAACCTCTCTTCATAACTTAAAATGTTCCATCCCAGGCAGCATCCTGGTGAATCTCCTCTGCACTCCTCCAGCGCAACCACATCCTTCCTATAATGTGGTGACCAGAACTGCACACAGTGCTCCAGCTGTGGCCTCACCAAAGTCCTATACAACTCCAACATGACTTCTCTGCTTTTGTAATCTATACCCCGGTTGATAAAGGAGAGTGTGCCATATGCCTTTTTCACCACCCTATTAACCTGCCTTTCCGCCTTCAGAGATCTATGGACAAACTCGCCAAGGTCCCTTTGTTCTTCGGAACTTCCCAGTGTCAGACCTTTCATAGTATACTTCCTCGTCAAATTACTCCTTCCAAAATGCATCATCTCATACTTTTCAGGGTTAAATTCCATCTGCCACTTATCCACCCACTTGACCATCTCGTTTATATCTTCCTGTAACCCAAGACACTCAACCTCACTGTTAACGACCCCGCCAATCTTTGTGTAATCGACAAACTTACTGATCCTACCCCCCGCCCCCATAGTCATCTATGTCATTTATATAAATGACGAACAGGAGAGGGCCCAGCACGGATCCCTGTGGTACGCCACTGGTCACTGGCCTCCAGTCACTAAAGCAGCCGTCAGTCACCACCCTCTGTCTCCACTGCTAGGCTTCTCCTACTCCAACTCTTACTGGTAAGCCAATTACGAATCCATCTTGTCAGATCACCCTGTATCCCTTGTGCATTAGCCTTCTTAATAAGTCTCCCATGTGGGACTTTGTGGAATTTGAATTCAACTAAAAAAATCTGGAATTAAGAATCTATGATGACCATGAAACCATTGTCGGAAAGACCCATCTGGTTCACTAATGTCCCTTAGGGAAGGAAGTCTGCCGTCCTTACCCAGTCTGGCCCCCAGGGTCACAGCAAAGTGGTGGAGTCACAACTATCCTCGCGAAACTAGGGATGGGTAATAAATGCTGGCCAGCCAGCGATGCCCATGGCTCACGAATGAACTTTTAAAAATCCCAAACAACATATTAACACAGCTCCAATGCAGGCAGAAAATAAAGGATCTTTGTTATATGCTCCGGATCGGACCCGGATTGTTGGTTGCTCGGTCAATTTTTGTGTGGTTAGGCTGCTGGCCCTCCGAGATGCTGCCTCTTGTCTTTGACAAAGCAATGGCTGCTGTCTACCTTTGCAGCTAATGCTTTGTAGGCAGCTCCCACCTCCTGGTAACGCTCGACAGCACTAATTGGGCACCATCTTTCACTCTTTCGTGGGATGTGAGCATCGTTTGCAAAGCCAGTATCTGTTGGCCATCCCTAATTATCTCTGAGAGGTGGTGGTGAACTGGTGACCTACTCTGGTAGCCTTCCAGAATCGCTGCAGTCCGTGTGGTGTAGGTACATCCACTGTGCTGGTGAGAAGGGAGGTTTTTGACTCAGCGACACTGAAGGAATCATAAAAATCATAGAAACCCTACAGTACAGAAAGAGGCCATTCGGCCCATCGAGTCTGCACCGACCACAATCCCATCCAGGCCCTACTCCCATATCCCTACATATTTACCTACTAATCCCTCTAATCTATGCATCTCAGGACACAAAGAGCAATTTTTAGCATGGCCAATCAACCTAACCCGCACATCTTTGGACTGTGGGAGGAAACTGGAGCACCCGGAGGAAACCCACGCAGACACGAGGAGAATGTGCAAACTCCACACAGACAGTGACCCAAGCCGGGAATCGAACCCAGGTCCCTGGTGCTGTGAAGCAGCAGTGCTAACCACTGTGCTACCGTGGAGATGTAATTCCAAGTCAGGATGGTGTGTGGCCTAGAAGGGAACTTGTGTTTGCATGAGTCTGCTGCCCTCGTCCTTCTAGGTGGTAGAGGTCGCAAATTTGGAAGGTGCTGTTGCAAGAGGTTTGATGAGTTGCTGCAGTGCATCTTTTATATTCATCACACTGCTGCCATTGTGTGTTAAAGGTGGACAAAGTGACTGTTGAAGATGGTAGATGGAGTGCCAATCAAGCAGGTTGCTTTGTCCTGGATGGTGTTGAGCTTCTTGAGTTTGTTGGAGCTGCACCCATCCAGGCGAGTGGGGAGTATTCCATCACACTCCTGACTTGTGCCTTGTAGATGGTGGACAGGCTTTGAGGAGTCAGGAAGTGAATTACCTGCTCTGGTAGCCACAGTGTTAAATGGCTGATCCAGTTCAGTTTCTGCTCAATGGTAACCCCCAGAATGTTAATAGTGGGGGATTCAGCAATGATGATGCCATTGAACATCAAGGGGGATGTTTAGATTCTCCTGCGTTGGAGATGGCCATTTCCTGGCACGAAATGTTACTTGAAATTTATCAGCCCAAGTCTGAATGTTGTCCAGGTCTTGCTGCATGCGGACCTGGACTGCTTCAGTATCTTACCAGTCGTGAATGGTACTGAACACTGTGCAATCACCAACAAACATATGGGGCAGGAATTTACAGCCGCACTTGCCCCGAAACCGTAAAATCCTGCCCGAGGTCAACCGACCTTTCCATGGTCCATCCCTCTCCCGCTCCGATTCCCGTGGCAGGTGGGATGGTAAAATTCCAGCCATGATGTTAAGATGAAGGCGAATTCATCGATGAAGAAGGTGAAGCTGATCGGGTCTAGAACAGTAAAGTTTATCTATTAGCGTCACAATTATGTTGACATTAACACTGCAATGAAGTTACTGTGAAAATCCCCGTCGCCCACACTCCGGCGCCTGTTCGGATACACTGAGGGAAAATTTAGCATGGCCAATGCACCTAACCAGAATGTCTTTCGGACGGTGGGAGGAAACCGGAACACCCGGAGGAAACCCATGCAGACACGGGGAGAATGTGCAGACTCCGCACAGATAGTGACCCAAGCCGGGAATCGAACCCGGGTCCCTGGCGTTGTGAGGCAGCAGTGCTAACCGCTGTGCCACCACGCCACCCCTGGTAGAACACCACACTGAGGAACTCCTGCAGCAACATCCTCCAGCCCAATTACGGTGTTTCCATGACTATTGTAGCGATTGAGTGATGCAGATGCGGCATGGGGTCCCACCCCAAGCGTCCAGTTGCTAACCCCAAACTGATCCCTTTCCCAATCCCAGTCCCAATGGGTGCTTCAAGAGTGGGTGAAACCTGAACCCACTGTTTCCTGTTACAAAGATAAAGGCCAAAGTTGGCAACATGTTGCAATGCAAATAGACAACTTTGGACTCTCACCTCTGAGTCACAGGGTTATGGAGACAAGTCCTACTCTGCGGCTTGAGCACAAGACAAAAACCAAGGCCAATTCTCCAGTGCAGAACCAAAGGGAGTGCGGCACTGTTGGAGGCTCCATTTGTCTGTCCGGAAGATTCCATTTTGAGGAGGAGCAGGGAGGGTATCCCTGGTATCCTGGCCAATATTTATCCTTCAATGGACATCACTAAAAATCAGATTACCAGGTCATTATCGCACTATTGGATGTGGGAGCTTGCTGTGCAAAAAGTGGCTGCCACATTTCCTGCATTATGACAGTGACTACATTTTCCATTGATTATAAAATGCTTTGCGATATAGAACATAGAACATAGAATAATACAGCACAGTACAGGCCCTTCAGCCCACGATGTTGTGCCGAACCTTTTCCCAAACCAAGATCAAGCTATCCCACTCCCTGTCATTCCAGTGTGTTCCATGTGCCCCTCCAATAACCGCTTAAATGTTCCTAAAGTGTTCGACTCCACTATCACAGCAGGCAGTCCATTCCACACCCCAACCACTCTCTGCGTAAAGAACCTACCTCGTACATCCCTCCTATATCTCCCACCATGAACCCTCTAGTTATGCCCCCTAGTAATAGCTACATCCGCCCGAGGAAATAGTCTCTGAACGTCCACTCTATCTATCCCCCTCATCATCTTATAAACCTCTATTAAGTCGCCTCTCAGCCTCCTCCGCTCCAGAGAGAACAGCCCAAGCTCCCTCAACCTTTCCTCATAAGACCTACCCTCCAAACCAGGCAGCATCCTGGTAAACCTCCTGTGCACTCTTTCCAGTGCTTCCACATCCTTCTTATAGTGAGGTGACCAGAACTGCACACAATATTCCAAATGTGGTTTCACCAAGGTCCTGTACAGTTGCAGCATAACCCCACGGCTCTTAAACTCAAACCCCCTGTTAATAAACGCTATCTTGTGAGAGGTGCAATATATACATTTTTTTTGCCTTTATTCTTTCATGGGGTGTGGGTGTCGCTGGGCCAGCATTTGTTGCCCATCCCTAATTGCCCTTGAACTGTGTGGCTTGCTAGGCCATTTCAGAGGGCAGTTAACCACATTGCTGTTGGTCTGGAGTCACATGTCGGCCAGACCGGGTAAGGACGGCAGATTTCCTTCTCTAAAGGACATTAGTGAACCAAGTCTTTCTTTATTTTTGCATGCAGGGGAACTAGCTGAAATCATAGAAGAATCATAGAATCATTGCAGTGTAGAAGGAGGCCACTTGGCCCATCGAGTCTGCACCGACCACAATCCCACCCAGGCCCTATCCCCATAACCCCACTTATTTACCCTGCTCATCCTTCTGACACTAAGGGGCAATTTAGCATGGCCAATCAACCTAACCCGCACATCTTTGGACTGTGGGAGGAATGATGTGGAGATGCCGGCGTTGGACTGGGGTAAACACAGTAAGAAGTTTAACAACACCAGGTTAAAGTCCAACAGGTTTATTTGGTAGCAAAAGCCACACAAGCTTTCGAGGCTCTGAGCCCCTTCTTCAGGTGAGTGGGAATTCTGTTCACAAACAGAACTTATAAGACACAGACTCAATTTACATGAATAATGGTTGGAATGCGAATACTTACAACTAATCCAGTCTTTAAGAAACAAAACAATGGGAGTGGAGAGAGCATCAAGACAGGCTAAAAAGATGTGTATTGTCTCAATACACATCTTTTTAGCCTGTCTTGATGCTCTCTCCACTCCCATTGTTTTGTTTCTTAAAGACTGGATTAGTTGTAAGTATTCGCATTCCAACCATTATTCATGTAAATTGAGTCTGTGTCTTATAAGTTCTGTTTGTGAACAGAATTCCCACTCACCTGAAGAAGGGGCTCAGAGCCTCGAAAGCTTGTGTGGCTTTTGCTACCAAATAAACCTGTTGGACTTTAACCTGGTGTTGTTAAACTTCTTACTGTGGGAGGAAACCAGAGCATCCGGAGGAAACCCACGCAGACACGGGGAGAATGTGCAAACTCCACACAGACAGTGACCCAAGGCTGGAATTGAACCCGGGTCCCTGGCGCTGTGAGGCAGCAGTGCTAACCACTGTACCACCGGTTGTACTTGAGTGTGATGACTTCAGGCAGGCTAATGAGGTTGGCTTGCTAGAGTATGAACTACCTGATGAGTCTTATGCGATGTCCACGGGCGCAGTTGGCGCCTTCCGAGCCCGCTGGGGCTGGGGTGTATTATAAACCTCGATGACCACATTATGATTTAATGTTTTAAGTTTCCTTTCGACTTTGTTTTTTGTTCGGGCTGTTCCCCCTCTTTTTGGGGAGCTGCCCCTTTTAATTTGTCCTTAAGTTAATTTGAGTTTGTTTATTTGGTTGGTGTGCAAAAAGAATTACCTGATGAGTCCTAATTGATGGTTAAACCAGGGAGCCTCATGCTCCCTATTTAAAGCGGGTGTGTCAGACTCCCAGTCTGCATTCAGCAGGGAGCAACTGGAGAGCTGGCAGTGTACAGATGTATGGTGTAAATAAAGTAACTTAGTGACGGGACTTTCACCTCCGTGGAGTTATTACACTGAGAAAAGGGGCAAAGTAGATTTTACAGTAACCCAGAAGGAAAGAAACAATAAAACGGAGAGATAAGAATCCTGGTCTGAACTGCTTCTTCCTTCTGGGTACAGACACAAACAGCTGGCGGGTAAACAATGAACCAGATGATATTGTGTGGTAAAGTCAAGAATCTCATGTGATTGGAGTAATGGATTCCATTGTGTTAATAAGTAAATAAATTGGTTATTTCCTTTTATGGGAATGGTAACGTCAGTTAATCGCTAATGCAAATCACCTCTGGCCACAATTTAACACAGTAAGAAGTTTAACAACACCAGGTTAAAGTCCAACAGGTTTATTTGGTAGCAAAAGCCACAATTTAACAACAGCCAGTCATTAGGAAGATTATGAATGAAGATCTTTGTCACAATCAGTCAGTGTGTTAAAAAGGCATGATGTTGTGAAAACATTTTTAGCCCAGACTGGTTGGGACACCGATTCTCTGAGGTGAAGTACATTGCCGATGCAGAGGTGATTAAAATTAACCCTTGTTTATGCAAGCTCCAAATCAAAAGCTTTTCCCAAGTAGTATTGTTTCTACAAATTCTGCCATTTACACATTTCTGGTTTTGAATACACTGCTGTCTCACAGAGCTAGGGGCCCAGGTTCGATTCCGGCCTGGGTGACTGTCTGTGTGGGATTTGCATGTTCTCCCCCTGCCTGTGTGGGTTTCCTCCGGGTGCCCCAGTTTCCTCCTACACTCCAAAGATGTGCAGGTTGGGTGGATTGGCCATGCTAAAATGCCCCTTAGTGTCCCAAGATATGCGGGTTAGGTGGATTGGTCATGTTAAATTTTCCCTCAGTGTTCAAAGTTGTGCAGGTTAGGTTGATTGGCTATGATAAATTGCCCCTTAGAGTCAGGGGATTTAGCAGGGTAAATATGTGGGGTTACAGGGATAGGGCATGGGTGGGATTGTTGTCGGTGCACACTCGATGGGCCGAATGGCCTCCTTCTGCACTGTAAGGATTCTATGATTCGAACCTGGAAGGACTTTTGCGCAATAATTTCTTCCTGTAATAAAAAATATTTATAGTTATTCCTGCTTTTAATAGGTTTAAAATAGAAATCCATGTGGTTCATCTTCTGACCCTCTGACAAATGAACATTCGGTCATGTACTTTTGACTGCATTCAAAGAGAACTTGGTGGGATGTGCTGATGACTCACCATGTTGCGTCTCAGTTAGTAATGCTCTCTCCTCTGCAACAGAAGATACCATTCCAGAGAAGGAAGCACAAACTTGATGCTCACGCTGCGGTGCAGGAGTGCAGCACTGCCGAAGGTGCCTTCTCTTGATAAAATAACACCCGTGAAAAGACTTCAAAGAGGAGTATTGCCGTTCATCCTGGCTGGTCCTTACCGATTAACAAACCTCACTAAAATCGCCTGACTCTGTGCATAGGAAGTATAAAGTGAAACATATCAAAAGTAAATTGACATGAAGGTAGTTCATAGAATCCCTACAGGAGGCCATTCAGCCCATCGAGTCTGCACCAATTCTCTGACAGAGTACCTTACCCAGGCCCTCTCCCCCACCCTATCCCCATCACGCAACACATTTCCTATGGCTGATCCACCTAACCCACACATCTTTGGACACTAAGGGATAATTTAACATGGCCAATCCACCTGACCTGCACATCTTTTGACACAAAGGGGCAATTTAGCATGGCCAATCCATCTAACCGACACATCTTTGGACACTAAGAGGCAATTTAGCATGGCCAATCCACCTAACCTGCACATTTTGGGACACTGAGGGGCAATTTAGCATGGCCAATCCACCTAGCCTGCACATCTTTTGACACAAAGGGGTAACTTAGCATGACCAATCCATCTAACCTACACATCTTTGGACACAAAGGGGCAACTTAGCATGGCCAATCCATCTGACCTACACATCTTTGGACACTAAGAGGCAGTTTAGCATGGCCATTCCACCTAACCTGCACATTTTGGGACACTAAGGGGCAATTTAGCATGGCCAATCCACCTAGCCTGCACTCCTTTGGACACTGAGGGGCAATTTATATCATATAGATAATATATAGAAACAAAAGGACATAGCATAACATTAAAAGAGAAGGGCTGGAATCCAGAGGGGAGACAATAGTGTAGTGGTCATGTCACTGGACTTGAAATTCAAGAGCCCAGGCCAATGCTCTGGGAATGAGGGTTCAAATCAAAGCCCAACAATTGGTTGAAATTGAACTAAGTTGATCAACAGGAATTGCAAAGCTAGTTTTGGTTGGAGTGACCACAACACAACCATAGATTGTCGTAACAAACCCTCTGGCTCATTGATGCCCCTCTATAGGGAGGGGAACTCTGCAATCTATGGTCTGGCCAATATGTGACTCCAGCACTGTGGTTGACTCGAAGCTGCCCTCTGAAATGGCCGAGTAAGCCATTCACTTCAAGGACAATTAGGGATGGGCAACAAATGCTGGTCCACATCCCATGAAAGAATAAATAAAGAATTTGTATTGAAAATGATTATAACACATGTTGTGAAACAGTGAAGAACAATTTTCCTTTGGAGGCCGTGAATAAGGTACCTCGATAGAGATATGAGGGGAATTTAAACTGGGGAATTTAAATTTCTAAACTGGGCGAAACCATGAAAATACTTAATTCCTTTCAGGTGAAGATAGAGTTTCCGAATCGGCCAGATTTTACACGGCACCTTGAGGAAAATAGAAACATAGAAACATAGAAAAACTAGAGCACAAAACAGGCCCTTCGGCCCCACAAGTTGTGCCGAACATATCCCTACCTTTTAGGCCTACCTATAACCCTCCATCATAGAAACATAGAACAAAGATATGTGCAAAAGATAAAAAGAGGAAACAGCAAAAGGGAGATAAGAGAAATGAATCGTTATAGAATACTAGGATCAAGTTAAAGTTTATTTATTAATGTCACAAGTAGGCTGATATTAACATTGCAATGAAGTTACTGTGAAAATCCCCTAGTCGCCACACTCCGACGCCTGTTCGGGTACACTGAGGGAGAATTTAGCTCGGCCAATGCATCCTAACCAGCACGTCTTCCGGACAGTGGGAGGAAACCGGAGCACCCGGAGGAAACCCACGCAGACACGGGGAGAACGTGCAAACGCCACACAGACAGTGACCCAAGCCAGGAATCGAACCCGGGACCCTGGTGCTGTGAGGCGGCAGTGCTAACCACTGTGCCACCCGTGCCGCCCCACGTATTAGAATAATTGAAGAATGAACTGTGAATTGTGACAGGATTTTATTTGAAAATGGATGAGGCAGATTTTGAGCTGGTGAATGAACGCTTGGGTGTAGTTCTGGGAATGAAACTTGAATCTAATGGATAACGCACTAAACTTAAACTGGTACAAATGGGATATAGTATAACTGACCTGGAATGAGTTTTACTGTGATTATTATTTTATTGCCATTCTTTATTTGCCTCCTGTTTGGTTGAGTTCGATTGGTCCAATTCTTAATGCACATCAGAAGCGAATCCCTTATAGGGCACAGAATTTTGTAAATGATAAATCTTTGTAAATAGCTCCTGAATTGGCAGCGTAGTGTGGTTAAAATGATTGTTGTATCAGCCACAGGTAAAGCCACAAAGATAAAAATGAGACAGCTCTCCTGCCATGTTATTATTCCGGCGATGTGGGCGTCACTCCAGCATTTATTGTCCTTCCCCCAATTGTCCTTGAACCGAGTGCCTCTTAAGAGTCACATTGCTGCGGGTCTGGAGTCACATGTAGACCAGCTGAGGGTTAGGATGACAGCTTTCCTTCCCCAAAGGACATTAGTGAACCAGGTGGATTTTTACGACAATGGTCGTCATTAGACTTTTAATTCCAGCTTTTATTTCCCAATTTCACCATCTGCTGTGGTGGGATTTGAACCCAGGTCTCTGGATTACGATTCCAGTGACAACACCACTGGGCCACCGCCTCCCCTATTATGGGATTTGGCCTGGAATTTAACAGTTTTTATATGCGATAAGGCCAGGTTGGAAGAAAGGAACGCACACACCTATTTTGAGATTAAAGGATATTGCTTCATTTCCAAGCCATTTGAGTAGATTGAACTTGTATTCCCTTGAACCCAATAGACGATCGGGGTGGTTTGATTGAGAACGTTTAAAAGGGATTCATAGGCAGATGGAGAATAAAGAATTCCTCGACTGAGAGATTCCAGAGCAAAGGAGTGGAACATTAAACTTAAAGATAGATCATTCATGGGGTGATGACAGGAAACATTTTGTCACACAGCAGGTAGTGCAAATCTGGAGCTCTCTCCCTCAAAAAGCTGTGATTGAAAAGTTGAAACTGAGATATTTGTCGGGCAGATGTATCAAGGGCTAAAAGAGTGAAAGCACGTCGATGAAGTACAGATCAAATGTGATTCTTTCTGGTTGTATCACAGCTTGGTATGGCTCCTGCTCTGCCCAAGACCGCAAGAAACTACAAAAGGTCATGAACGAGGCCCAGCCCATCACTCAAACCAGCCTCCCGTCCATTGACTCCGTCTACGCTTCCCGCTCTCTCGGAAAAGCAGCCAGCATAATCAAGGACCCCACATGCCCCGGACATTTTCTCTTCCACCTTCTTCCGTCGGGGAAAAGATACAAAGGTCTGAAGTCACGTACCAACTGACTCAAGAACAGCTTCTTCCCTGCTGCTGTCAGACTTTTGGATGGACCTATCTCGCACTAAGTTGATCTTTCTCTACACCCTAGCTATGATTGTAACACTACATTCTGCACTCTCTCGTTTCCTTCTCTATGAATGGTATGCTTTGTCTGTATAGCGCAAGAAACAATTCCTTTCGCTGTATATTAATACATGTGGCAATAATAAATCAAATCAAAATCAAATTAAAAATCAAATGATTAACTGAATAGCAACGAGTCCTGAATGTCCTCCTCCTGCCCTCCTCCTGTCCTTTGCCTTTGATTTGATTTGATTTATTATTGTCACATGCATTAACATACAGTGAAAAGTATTATTTCTTGCGGGCTATCCAGACAAAACATACCGTTCATAGAGAAGGAAAGGAGAGAGTGCAGAATGTAATGTTACAGTCATAGCTAGGATGTAGAGAAAGATCAACTTAATGCGAGGTAGCTCCATTCAAAAGTCTGATGGCAGCAGGGAAGAAGCTGCTCTTGAGTCGGTTGGTACGTGACCTCAGACTTTTGTATCTTTTTCCAGACGGAAGAAGGTGGAAGAGAGAATGTCCGGGGTGTGTGGGGTCCTTGATTATGTTGGCTGCTTTGCCGAGGCAGTGGGAAGTGTAGACAGAGTCAATTTGCCCTCCTCCTGTCCTCCTCCTGTCCCTGCATTCTGTCTATACCATTGCACTCCTTAAACAACACTCGACATTGCCTTAAGAGTCGAGGCACGTTGTTCTTCTGTAAGGAGTCCCTTTCCTTCAGCACTGATCAAACAGCGCCACACAGCTGTGGCATCCTCACGGATAAGGGGGGACTCCTGATAACTGTTCACTTTGCATATCCGATGCTAATAAGTGACTGCAATGATCCGCGCTGCGGTTGGCAGGCCCATTCATGCGGCCTACATTACTTTATTATCAGCTTGTAATAGGTTGACCCAGTGACCCACAGCCGAGGCTGTACCTGACCTCCCGCGGCAGCGCGGCCTCCCCCCAGCTGCCTGTCAAAGTCATGTGTTAATCACCTAGCTGTACGCAGCCCGCTTCCTAATGAATACAAATCGCTCCCTCGGCTCATCAGGCCGCCTGTAATAAATTATTCCGCTCCTTAACGATAACACTACTAATCATCCTTCAATTAGATGCTGCTGTCGACTGGCGTGGAGAAGGATGGGTGTGATGAAGATAAATGGCTTCCCTCAAACTCGCCGGATCCCTCGGACTGCTTAATGATTCCGGCTAATTGAAGGCTCCATGTTCACGATAACCACCCCACCCTCCCCGCCTCATCCTCATGCTGGTAACGCTGTACAATTTGTTAACCTGCAGCTGGTGTTGATTAAATTCTTAATGAAACTTGGTGGCCATTAATGATCATTTACAATAAATCGACACTAGCGAGCCATGTTGCCAGCTGCCCTCTAATTACCTGATGTCAAAATAGGCTAATTTGATATGCGGGCAAACAACAAATAATTAGTCACTTTAGCTGCGGAACCGTTGCCGGAAAGACAAACCCGAAAGGATAGATTTCCTGGAGAAACGTTACGTTTGAAAGTTACGGAAGTGCCCATCCGCTGAGTGGAAAGGGCATTGGCAGGGTTTGGGGCGGCGCAGTGGTTAGCACTGCCGCCTCACAGCGCCAGGGACCCGGGTTCAATCCCAGCCTCGGGTCACTGTCTGTGCGGAGTTTGCACAGTCTCCCCGTGTCTGCACAGTGGTTAGCACTGCTGCTTCACAGCTCCAGGGACCTGGGTTCGATTCCCAGCTTGGGTCACTGTCTGTGTGGAGTTTGCACATTCTCCTCATGTCTGCGTGGGTTTCCTCCGTGTGCTCCGGTTTCCTCCCACAGTCCAAAGATGTGCGGGTTAGGTTGATTGGCCATGCTAAAATTGCCCTTAGTGTCCTGGGATGTGTAGGTTAGAGGGATTAGTGGGTAAATATGTAAGGATATGGGGGTAGGGCCTGGGTGGGATTGTGGTCGGTGCAGACTCGATGGGCTGAATGGCCTCTTTCTGTGCTGTAGGGTTTCTGAGATTCTGAGATACTGGGTTTCCTTCGGGTGCTCCGGTTTCCTCCCGCAATCCAAAGATGTGCAGTTTAAGTTGATTGGCCATTGCTAAATTGACCCTAGCGTTAGGGGAATTAGCAGGGTAAATATGTGAGGTTATGGGGATAGGGCCTGGGTGGGATTGTGGTCGGTGCGGACTCGATGGGCCGAATAGCCTCCTTCTGCACTGTAGGGATTCTATGATAATCTAGTTAACTCCTAGTTACTTACAATTCCTGCAAATACCAGAGTGAATGGATTCCTGGAATTGTCACTTTGGGATGGGCAAACAAAATAGGATCTTGATGTTCACAGGGAAGGCGGGTACGGAGTGTTGGAGACCATTAGTGGGAATTGTGCAACGAACCCAGAAAGACTTTATTTCAATAAGTCTCTATCCTTTCAGTACACCATCTTCCTGTCTCCCACTGACCAATGGAGAAGCCCCATGGAGCAGAAGAATGGAGTTTCACCATGAAGCAGTCCCAAAGGATTTGACCAATGGCGCAGTCCCAAGGAAGATGACCCATGGGGTAGTCCCAATGGAGCAGTCGGGTTTATGAAACTCTCACAAGGTTAGATTAGTCTCTTTCCTGAATGCGCAACCGCTGACCTCAATGAGGCCTTGTCTGATAATAAGCCTTTTCCATCCTTGCTGACAGAGCCGTCCGCCATAGTTGTTGTAACTTAATTTCCACACGGTGGAGTGAGGGCTGTGTGGTCAGTGAGGTGAGGTTGGTTGGTCGGAATGGGGTCCAAGTGTGGGATAGTGGGTTGGGTGGGGGTTGGTTGGGTGGATCAGGTGGTCGGATGGGGTTTGACTGGCCAGTGGGGTATGGTGTGGTCATTATAGAATCATAGAATCCGTAAAGTGCAGAAGAAGATCATTTAGACCATCAAGCCTGCATCGACAACAGTTCCATCCAGGCCCTGTCCCCATAACCTCTGCAGGAGGTAACCTGGAGCACCCGGAGGAAACCCACGCAGACACAGGGAGAACATACAGATTCCAAGGAGAGTGACCCGAGGCCAGAATTGAACCCGGCTCCCTGGGCAAATTTCCCAATCTGTCACTAACTTCGGTAGTCATCTGAAACTCTGTTGACTCTGTCGTAACTTGCGCCATTGTCCTCTCCCCCTATTGCCCCCCTCCCCATGTACTCGCTGTGAGACAGCAGTGCTAACCACCGTGCCGCCATGCTGCCCATTGATGGGAGGGGTCAGGTTGTCACCGGTGGTGCGATCGAGTGGTCACAGGTTGTCCCCTGGGGTGCGGGGGACTGGTTGGGTGTTGTGGGGTGGGATAAGTTTATTAGTTACCCAGGAGTTGTAGTAGGGTCTGTACTGTAGGGATTCTATCAATCTATGAGTTAGAAGTATTTCAATTCTTCGAACATCTCCTGGGTAACCATTATGATAAGACAGATGAAACCATTCGAAGTTTGCAGTTAAATCAGACTTTCGGATGGTTCCCTGAGTAGAATTGTCCAGAGGAAGTATGAACTCCCGGACAAGTTCCGAGCAATCCTTAGCTGGGGACCACCAGGAGGGGTGGTGGATACAGTGTCCCCAGTGCATGTCTGGGCTAAACCCCCACCCAGTTTCCCCCACCCACTCCCCCTTCCACTGTTATAACACCCCTGCAGCCAAGATATTACGCAGCAATGTATTTAAAGAGTTTAATTTGACTTCTATTGGGTTAACAGTGTGATAAATATACTTAAATTACTCAAATACTGTCAAATTAAAACTGATTACAATGTGACAGCACGGTAATGAGCAAAACCCAGTCCAGCCAAGGAGAAAGAGAATTTCTCACACTTGTGGGAAGAGCGAGGATTTTCTGGAACTTTTAGTTACCAATCGGTTAATGATGTTTAGGTCAGCTTTTCTCTCGCAGTAACTCCTGTTATGCACACTGTAGAAATAGTTAAATACTTAATACAGAATTCCGATTTGGACGAAATGAGGCTGGGTTCCCCTGGCAATTTTCCCAATCTCTCACTAACTCCGATGGTCATCTGAAACTCTACTGACTGCGTCTCAACTTGCACCATTGTCCTCTTCCTCTATTGCCCCCCCCCCCGTACTCACTGAACCGCATCGACTCTGAGGCGAGGAATGTCTTTATTCGATCATTCTTATCCACGTTTTCAAATCCCTCCATGACCTTGCCCCTACCTCTTCCTGGAATCTCCTCCAGCCCCACGGCCTTCCGAGGTAGAACCATTGGGACCAAAGAAAGGTTAGGGCACAGAAAGAGGTCACTCAGCCCATCTTGTGCGTGCCAACTGAAAAACAAACAACTAGCCGTCCAGTCTAATCCCACTTTAGAGCACCTGACCCGTAGCTTTATGGCATTCCATGCGCGCATCCAGGTCTCTGCCTCCACCGCCAAACCAGGAAGAACATTCCAGAAACCTTCTGAGTGAAGAAGTCTTTTCCCATGTCACCTCTCGTCCTTCTACCAGTCTCCCACAATTTGTGTCCTCTGGTGATGGGGGGAACATGTATTTCCAGTCTGCTGTAGATTGGCCGCTTATAATCTGGTACACCTCAAATTAAGTCAACCCCTCAGACTCCCCAAATGCTTCACCTCACACTTTTCCCCGATTGAATTCCATTTGCCACTTCTCCAGCCACTCAACTAAAACGTTGATATCATTCTGTAGTTGACAGCTATCCTCTTGACTATCCGCTACTCGGCCAATCTTTGTGTCTTCTGCAAATTTCCCAATCATGCCACCCACGTTTAAGTCGACAACATTGTATTAGCAATGCACAAATTCTCACCTGACTTGGAATTTGTTTTGCCAGAACAGAAATGATGGAAGATTTATTTATTTTATTGTTGAGACAACAAACAGTGAGGACCTAGCGCTGAGCGCTGTGGAATGCCACTGGGAACCACTTTCCATTTTCAGAAACGTCCATCTTTGTTACCCTCACCATTCTCTTTCCTTTCTACCATCTTACCCTTTGTTTCCTGTCACTGAACCAATTTGGATCCTACTCACCACACTCCCCTGGATCCACAGAATCCCTATAGTGCAGAAGGAGGCCATTCAGCCCATTGAGCCAGCATTGAAAGAGCATCTTCCCCAGGCCCATCCCCCTGCTCTATCCCCGTAACCGCACGCATTTAACATGGCTAACCTGCACATCTTTGGACACTAAGGGGCAATTTAGCATGGCCAATCCATCTAACCTGCACATCTTTGGACACTAAGGGGTAATTTAGCATGGCCAATCCATTTAACCTGCACATCTTTGGACATTAAGGGGCAATTTAGCATGGCCAATCCACCTAACCTGCACGTCTTTGGACTGCGGGGGGAAACCCATGCCGACACGGGGAGAACATGCCAACCCCACACTGACAGTGACCCGAGGCCATGCTAAATTGTTCCTTAGTGTCAGGAAGATTAACAGGGTAATTATGTGGCGTTATGGGGCCTGGGTGGGACTGTTGTCGGTGCAGGGTAGATGGGCCGAATGGCCTCCTTCTGTACTGGAGGGATTCTATGATTCTATGATCCTGAGGCCGCACCTTCCAAACCCACGACCACTTCCATCTAGAAGGACAAGGGCAGCAGATACATGGGAACACCACCACCTGCCAGTTCCCCCCCCCAAGCCACTCATCATCCTGACTTGGAAATATATCGCCGTTCCTTCACTGTCGCTGGGTCAAAATCCTGGAACTCCCTCCCTAACAGCACTGTGGGTGCACCTACACCACATGGACTGCAGCGATTCAAGAAGGCAGCTCACTGCAACTTTCTCAAAGGCAGTCAGGGATGGGCAATTAATGCTGGCCGAGCCAGCGACGCCCATGTCCCACAAAAATAAATTTTAAAAAAGCTTTACCTCGAGGCATTTTATGAGGCAACAAATCTCTTTTCTCCCTAGACTTCTCTCTCGTTGCCCTAGTTTTCTCAGGCCACTTAAAACGTGAGGCTGAATGATCCTCCACAGGCCCGGGGCACCTGAAATAGGAAAATACTTAATCCCACAGTTCTGACGCGACAAAATATGACTGTGAAAGGATTGGTGATAATGGCAGCCTTGTGCCAGAGTTCTGCATCAGAGCATGAGGCTGGCCACACGAGCTCCCCGGCTTAATAAGCACGAGGCCTTATTAAGCGTGAGATGTGGAGCGGCAATTGGAATGGCTGCGTTCCACAGTGCTTTGAAGAATTTTGCGTTCCTGCGATAAACGTTTTAATTTCCCCATTTAGTAGGACTCTGCTGTGGGACTCATTACCCAAATAGCTACAACGATGATTGATGGTTGCTCATAGCTAACAAGCATAATGGCTGTCTTCAGAGTTCCAAAATAGGAATAAATAGATTAAGTGTTAAATCTTTGGATTTTTTTTTTTATTTGCACACGCGAAACCTGCGGGGCGTCGAGGCTTAGGATTTTTTCCTTATCCGCATTAAAAGCCGAGGCCAGAACCATGAAGCAATCCAGAGCCCAGAAGGTTCCGCGTCAATCCTTCCTTCAAATCAGTTCATAGCATAGCTGACCTTCCCTCCCGAGCTCACATCTCAAGTGGCACTCGAGAGCCTGAAGGGCATCTGTTGGAAATCTGTAGGATCAGACAAATTTTCTTCAGTACCGACGCTGCAGGACTGTTTCTGAGGAACGTCAACTTTGGATTAGCAAAGGGTGCCAAAGGAAATGTGCATTTATACGGCGCGCATATAAAGTTTACGACTTCAGGATATCCCCAAGAGCTTTACAACCAATAAAAATCAGGAATTAAAAATCTTATGCTGACCATGAAACCATTGTCACTTGTCGTAAAAACCCATCTGGTTCACTAATGTCCTTTTGGGAAGGAAATCCGCTGTCCTTTCCTGTACCTACATGTGATTCCAGAGCCACAGCAAAGTAGCTGACTCTTCAATGCCCTGTGAATTGGAGGGCAGTGAGCGACGGGCAATAAATGTCAGTCCAGCCAGTGACGCCGACATCCCATGAATTAATTTTTGAAAAGTACCTTTAATGTGCTGTCACTGTGGGAATAATCATCATAGAATTCCCTGCAGTGCAGAAGGAGGCCATTTGGCCCAATATGAATGATATTTTCCCTGAAATAGGAAGAGAATGTTTTTGTTTCTCCTGACTCTGAAGGTTCATAAATTTAATGGAATGTCAGCTTCGACTTGTGTCTAACTGCGAAGAGTTATTTGCTGCTCTTGACCCAGAGGTTACCTCTTTGTCCTGAGCGTGATAAGGGACATCGGTCAGCTCAGCACTTTACCGCAGCTGGTCAGTTTTGTGACTCTGCTTTATGTTCTAGATAAGCCAGCACAAAGTACTCTTATCTCACACAGCCCTGGAAATAGTGCACTAACCGCATGAAGGACAACACTCAGGCCAGTGTGATATCGGGTGAAGATGCGTTAACGCTGGTGCACACGTCAAGACAAGCTTTGATAAAATTAGCCTTCACTTCAAAGCTCTGCCTTCATCATAGAAACCTAGAAACTAGAAGCAGGAGGAGGCCATTCGGCCCTTCGATCCCATTCCACCATTCATTATGATCATGGCTGATCATCGAATTCAATATCCCGATCCCACCTTCCCCCCATATCCCTCAATCTCTTTAACCCAAGAGCTATATCTAATTTCTTCCTGAATGACGCAACCCAGCAATAGAAGCGTTTTGCCTCTTGCCACCTGTGGTAAACCACTGTTAGCTTATTGCCTGTGTGTGTGACATGCCTGGACACATCCCTGCCGGCCCTGCCTGGGACTCCTCCCCCCCCTGGTCCAGGTATAAAGGCGACTGCTCCCCACCCCCCCGCCTCAGTCTGGACCAGTTCATCGGCATGGGTGTGCTCCAAGTCTTTTGCTAATAAAAGCCTATTTGTTCTTGCACACAAACTAGTCTTTGCTTGATTGATGGTGCATCACCACCCTACCCATCTTCCACCCAACCCTCCTACCACCCTACTCATCTGCCACCCTTACCACCCTACCCACTTCCTCACTCGCACTCATTCACTATCACAAGGGAATCTCCCAATGTCATCCGCTGTGTTCGTGAACGAAGACTTATTAAAATACGGCAACCAGGGTCATCCACTGGGGGCACAGTTTGGCTTCCTCCCCAAAGACTCTGCCTTACAACGGAGGACTCCAGGAATGGGCATTTCTGAAGCGGCACAGTTTGGAAACGCGAGCAAGAAACGCAGAGTTCCGATGATGTGTAAAAAAACCCAGCTGAGTGTCAAAAACAGGGGAGTGCGGTGAGAGGCAGTGAGGTGAGGGGGAGTGCAGTGAGGGGGGAATGAGGTGAGGGGGAGTGTGGGGAGTGAGGTGAGGGGGAGTGAGGTGAGAGGGAGTGAGGTGAGAGGGAGTGAGGTGAGGGGGAGTGAGGTGAGGGGGAGTGAGGTGAGAGGGAGTGAGGTGAGGGGGAGTGAGGTGAGGGGGAGTGAGGTGAGGGGGAGTGAGGTGAGGGGGAGTGAGGTGAGGGGGTTTAGAGTGAGGGGGGTGAGGGGGAGTGAGGTGAGGGGGAGTGAGGTGAGGGGGAGTGAGGTGAAGGGGAGTGAGGGGGAGTGAGGGGGAGTGAGGTGAGGGGGAGTGAGGTGAGGGGGAGTGAGGTGAGGGGGAGTGAGGTGAGAAGGAGTGAGGGGGAGTGAGGTGAGGGGAAGTGAGGTGAGGGGGTGTAGAGTGAGGGGGAGTGTGGTGAGGGGGAGTGCAGTGAGGGGGAGTGCGGTGAGGGGGACGAGGGGGAGTGAGGTGAGGGGGAGTGCAGTGAGGGGGAGTGAGGGGGAGTGGGGTGAGGAGGAGTGAGGGGAAGTGAGGTGAGGGGAAGTGAGGGGGAGTGAGGTGAGGGGGAGTGAGGTGAGGGGAAGTGAGGGGGAGTGAGGTGAGGGGGAGTGAGGTGAGGGGAAGTGAGGGGGAGTGAGGTGAGGGGGAGTGAGGTGAGGGGGTGTGAGGTGAGGGGTGTAGAGTGAGGGGGAGTGAGGTGAGGGGGAGTGAGGTGAGGGGGAGTGAGGGGGTGTAGAGTGAGGGGGAGTGAGGTGAGGGGGAGTGAGGTGAGGGGGAGTGAGGTGAAGGGGAGTGAGGGGGAGTGTGGTGAGGAGGAGTGAGGTGAGAGGGAGTGAGGTGAGGGGGAGTAAGGTGAGGGGGAGCGAGGTGAGGGGGAGTGAGGTGAGAGGGAGTGAGGTGAGGGGAGTGAGGGGGAGTGAGGTGAGGGGGAATGAGGTGAGGGGGAGTGAGGTGAGGGGGAGTGAGGTGAGGGGGTGTGAGGTGAGGGGGTGTAGAGTGAGGGGGAGTGAGGTGAGGGGGAGTGAGGTGAGGGGGAGTGAGGTGAGGGGGAGTGAAGGGGAGTGAGGTGAGGGGGAGTGAGGTGAGGGGGAGTGAGGTGAGGGGGAGTGAAGGGGAGTGAGGTGAGGGGGAGTGAGGTGAGGGGGAGTGAGGTGAGGGGGTGTGGAGTGAGGGGGAGTGAGGTGAGGGGGAGTGAGGTGAGGGGGAGTGAGGTGAGAGGGAGTGAGGTGAGGGAGAGTGAGGTGAGGGGGTGTGAGGTGAGGGGGTGTAGAGTGAGGGGGAGTGAGGTGAGGGGGAGTGCAGTGAGGGGGAGTGAGGGGGAGTGCGGTGAGGGGGAGTGCGGTGAGGGGGAGTGAGGTGAGGGGGAGTGCAGTGAGGGGGAGTAAGGGGGAGTGAGGTGAGGGGGAGTGAGGTGAGGGGGAGTGAGGTGAGGGGGAGTGAGGGGGAGTGAGGTGAGGGGGAGTGAGGTGAGGGGGTGTGAGGTGAGGGGTGTAGAGTGAGGGGGAGTGAGGTGAGGGGGAGTGAGGTGAGGGGAAGTGAGGTGAGGGGGTGTAGAGTGAGGGGGAGTGAGGTGAGGGGGAGTGAGGTGAGGGGGAGTGAGGTGAGGGGGAGTGAGGGGGAGTGAGGTGAGGGGGAGTGAGGTGAGGGGGAGTGAGGGGGAGTGAGGTGAGGGGGAGTGAGGTGAGGGGGTGTGAGGTGAGGGGTGTAGAGTGAGGGGGAGTGAGGTGAGGGGGAGTGAGGGGGAGTGAGGTGAGGGGGAGTGAGGTGAGGGGGAGTGAGGTGAGGGGGAGTGAGTGGGAGTGAGGTGAGGGGGAGTGAGGTGAGGGGGAGTGAGGTGAGGGGGTGTGAGGTGAGGGGTGTAGAGTGAGGGGGAGTGAGGTGAGGGGGAGTGAGGTGAGGGGGAGTGAGGTGAGGGGGTGTAGAGTGAGGGGGAGTGAGGTGAGGGGGATGGAGGTGAGGGGGAGTGAGGGGGAGTGAGGTGAGGGGGAGTGAGGTGAGGGGGAGTGAGGTGAGGGGGAGTGAGGGGGAGTGTGGTGAGGGGGAGTGAGTTGAGGGGGAGTGAGGTGAGGGGGAGTGAGGTGAGGGGGAGTGTGGGGAGTGAGGTGAGGGGGAGTGTGGTGAGGGGGAGTGAGGTGAGGGGGAGTGCGGTGAGGGGGAGTGAGGGGGAGTGGGGGTGTGTAGAGTGAGGGGGAGTGAGGGGGAATGAGGTGAGGGGGAGTGCGGTGAGGGGGAGTGAGGTGAGGGGGAGTGAGGTGAGGGGGAGTGCGGTGTGGGGGAGTGAGGTGAGGGGGAGTGAGGTGAGGGGGTGTAGAGTGAGGGGTGTAGAGTGAGGGGGTGTGAGGTGAAAGGGAGTGAGGTGAAGGGGAGTGTGGGGGAGTGAGGTGAGGGGGAGTGAGGTGAGGGGGAGTGAGGTGAAGGGGAGTGAGGGGGAGTGAGGGGGAGTGAGGTGAGGGGGAGTGGGGGGGTGTAGAGTGAGGGGAAGTGCGGTGAGGGGGAGTGAGGTGAGGGGGAGTGCGGTGAGGGGGAGTGAGGTGAGGAATGTGAGGTGAGGAATGTGAGGTGAGGGGATGTAGAGTGAGGGGGAGTGAGGTGAGGGGGAGTGAGGTGAGAGGGTGTGTGGTGAGGAATGTGAGGTGAGGGGGAGTGAGGGTGAGTGGGGGGGTGTAGTGTGAGGGGGTGTAGAGTGAGGGGGTGTAGAGTGAGGGGGTGTAGAGGAGGGGGTGTAGAGTGAGGGGATGTACAGTGAGGGGTTGTAGGGTGAGGGGGTGTAGAGTGAGGGGGTGTAGAGTGAGGGAGTGTAGAGGAGGGGGTGTGTAGAGTGAGGGGATGTACAGTGAGGGGGTGAAGGGTGAGGGGGTGTAGAGTGAGGGGGTGTAGAGTGAGGGGGTGTAGAGTGGGGGGGTGTAGAGGAGGGGGTGTAGAGTGAGGGGATGTACAGTGAGGGGGTGTAGGGTGAGGGTGTGTAGAGTGAGGGGGTGTAGAGTGAGGGGGTGTAGAGGAGGGGGTGTAGAGTGAGGGGATGTACAGTGAGGGGGTGTAGGGTGAGGGTGTAGAGTGAGGGGGTGTAGAGTGAGGGGGTGTAGAGGAGGGGGTGTAGAGTGAGGGGATGTACAGTGAGGGGATGTAGGATGAGGGGGTGTAGAGTGAGGGGGTGTAGAGTGAGGGGGTGTAGAGTGAGGGGGTGAAGAGTGAGGGGGTGTTGAGGAGGGTGTGTAGAGGAGGGGGTGTAGGGGAGGGGGTGTAGAGTGAGGGGGTGTAGAGGAGGGGGTGTAGAGGAGGGGGTGTAGAGGAGGGGGTGTAGAGTGAGGGGGTGTAGAGGAGGGGGTGTAGAGTGAGGGGGTGTAGAGTGAGGGGGTGTAGAGGAGGGGGTGTAGGGTGAGGGGGTGTAGGGTGAGGGGGTGTAGGGGAGGGGGTGTAGGGTGAGGGGGTGTAGAGTGAGGGGGTGTAGAGGAGGGGGTGTAGAGGAGGGGGTGTTGAGGAGGGGGTGTAGAGGAGGGGGTGTTGAGGAGGGGGTGTAGGGGAGGGGGTGTAGGGTGAGGGGGTGTAGAGTCAGGGGGTGTAGAGTGAGGGGGTGTAGAGTGAGGGGGTGTAGAGGAGGGGGTGTAGAGGAGGGGGTGTAGAGGAGGGGGTGTAGAGGAGGGGGTGTTGAGGAGGGGGTGTAGGGGAGGGGGTGTTGAGGAGGGGGTGTAGAGGAGGGGGTGTTGAGGAGGGGGTGTAGAGGAGGGGGTGTAGGGGAGGGGGTGTAGGAGAGGGGGTGTTGAGGAGGGGGTGTAGAGTGAGGGGGTGTAGAGTGAGGGGATGTAGGGGAGGGGGTGTAGGGGAGGGGGTGTAGAGTGAGGGGGTGTAGAGTGAGGGGGTGTAGAGTGAGGGGGTGTAGGGGAGGGGGTGTAGGGGAGGGGGTGTAGAGGAGGGGGTGTTGAGGAGGGGGTGTAGGGGAGGGGGTGTAGGGGAGGGGGTGTAGAGTGAGGGGGTGTAGAGTGAGGGGGTGTAGGGGAGGGGGTGTAGAGGAGGGGGTGTAGAGGAGGGGGTGTTGAGGAGGGGGTGTAGGGGAGGGTGTAGAGTGAGGGGGTGTAGGGGAGGGGGTGTAGAGGAGGGGGTGTAGGGGAGGGTGTAGAGTGAGGGGGTGTTGTGGAGGGGGTGTTGAGGAGGGGGTGTAGAGGAGGGGGTGTAGGGGAGGGGGTGTAGGGGAGGGGGTGTAGGGGAGGGTGTTGAGGAGGGGGTGTAGGGGAGGGTGTAGCGGGGCCGTGAGTCGTGTCAGCTGGGACCTGAGTCAATGATGGAAGGAGATTGCGAATGAAGCGCGCGATTGGTGCCAATCTGTAATTTTGTCTGTGACGGTATTAGGTATTTGGAGCTGATGCCATTGGAGGAATCTGCTACTTAGCTTTATCCATGCAGATTAAGCACGGTAGCTGCCAACACCGGATACACAATGCCGGTATTTACTGAAGTGAAGTTGAAGAACTTTAGTTACTAAGCCTCATTGGAAAACCATACAGGAAAGCTCCCCAGGGAGCTCTGAAATACAGGTGATCTTTCATCAATGTAAAAGGTACCATAACTCAGGAACACTTGAGCTGCCCGTGAGTTATGTGGCTCTTTTCACTGAAGTAAAAGGTCTCCCTATTCACTACTAAATATTTTCCTTTTTATTTTCCATTTTTTTAAGTCTGGCAAGGTGTTTAAGAGCGTAAGCTAAATAGAAAGGAATGATTTGCAGCAATTGGAAAATAGTTCTTAGCCTGTTTACCTTGTACTCATTTTGCAATCCCTGAATGTTTCATCCACACCCAATAATCCTGTAACATATATACAGGGTGGGATTTCATCCTAGTAAAGGAAGCGTATTATTTTTCACCGCAACACTGTCTTCTTGTTACGTGAGAAGTTCAGATATTTCAATGTGATCTAATGTTAGAGAGAGAGAGAGAGAGCAGGAAAAACATTTCTGTGACACGATACAAAAGGGATATGTCAGAGTTTGGCAACGGTAACCGTGGTTGTTAATGGCTCCAAGAAAAGGTGACCAATGGTTCCTTACTCGTTTTCCACCTCGCTCCCTTTTTCCCTCAAATCAGTCGCAAAGTCTTGCCTGTGAGTTGGGTGACTGTAATATTCGTAAGCCAGGCTGGCATTGTCGTGCGGCACTGAGGGACTGCTGCACTCTCAGCGATGCTTTCCTCGGTCTCGGCTAAGGGCCCATCTCCCCTCTCAAGTGGACTTGAAGTTCCCACGGCGCTGTTTGGAAAAGAAGAGGAGAGTTCTCCCCAGTGTCCTAGCCAAGGATTTGGTCATTGCTTTGTTGCTTTTCGTTGACACAAATTGGCTGTTTTGTTTTCTAATGTCACAACATTGGGTGGTATGGCGGCACAGTGGTTAGCACTGCTGCCTCACAGCGCCAGGGACCCGAGTTTGATTCCTGGCTTGTCTGTGTGGAGTTTGCACATTCTCCCCGTGTCTGCGTGGGTTTCCTCCGGGTGCTCCGGTTTCCTCCCACACTCCAAAGATGTGCGGGCTAGGTGAATTGGCCATGCTAAATTGCCCCTTAGTGTCAGGGGGATTAGCAGGGTAAATACATGGGGCCATGAGGATAGGGCCTGGGTGGGATTGTTGTCAGTGCAGACTCGATGGGCTGAATGGCCTCCTTCTGCAATGTCAGAAAAAGTTTAAAGTTTATTTATTGGTGTCACAAGCAGCCTACATTCACACTGCAGTGAAGTTACTGTGAAAATCCCCCAGTCACCACACTCCGGCGCCTGTTCGGGTACACTGAGGGAGAATTTAGCATGGCCACATCTTTTGGACTGTGGGAGGAAACCGGAGCATCCAGAGGAAACCCACGCAGACACGGGGAGAACTTGCAAACTCCACACAGACAGTGGCCCAAGATAGGAATTGAACCCGTGTCCCTGGCGCTGTAAAGCAGCAGTGCTAACCATTGTGCCACCGTGCCACCCCCTTTTATTAACCTCTTTTATTAACTTGCCATTGAGCTGGTTAAAATTTCTGGCTCGCTAATGCTTTGGTGCGTTAAGAAAAATAGATTCTTATCAGTGCTGACACTAAGTACTCCTGTTTGAGTGCAGGAATAAAGTCGGTTCAGTCTCCCCTACTGCTGCTAAAGTGCAATATTTACAGTGTCAATAAGTCATTATTTACTATGTCCATGAGTCACAAAGAAAAGAATTTACACCAGTTCTGTGCTAAATGAAGATAGTGTTTTGGACCATTTAATAGTACAGTTCCAGCCACTGAACGCAGAAGGGACTCGGAGTAAAATATGCAAATATCGCTGAACAACACTCTCGGATCAGTGGTCAACAGCTCATAAACAACTCGCCTCCAGCCAAAGAAGTTACCCGTTTCCTGACACATTTCCCTCTTCGCACCTTTGCAATGCTGAGAGATACTTAGAATAGATCGATTGAACTTACCGCTGTGGGAGTCGTCCACCCCCAAGACACGGGGGCATGAGTGCACAGTGAAGGCAATGGAAATGCTTGGCTACAGCTTGCAGGAGAGAGGAATGGACACAAACGGCGAGAGAGGGGCGGATTAGTCGAACACAGCAACCCTTTTCTTCCCCTTCTGCTCTTTGCTATTATCTTCTTGTAGCTTTTCCGGCTATATTGCTGCCAGGGGCACCACGCTGGCACAGTGGTTAGCACTGCTGCCTCACAGCGCCAGGAACCCGGGTTCAATTCTGGCCTCGGGTCACTGTCTGGGTGGAGTTTGCACGTTCTCCTCGTGTCTGCGTGAGTTTCCTCCGGGTGCTCCAGTTTCCTCCCACATTCCAAAGATGTGCAGGTTGGGTTGATTGGCCGTGCTAAATTGCCCCTTAGTGTCAAAGGGATTGGTAGGGTAAATATGAGGGGTTGCGGGAATAGGGTGTGGGTGGGATTATGGTCGGTGCAGAATTGATGGGCCAAATGGCCTCCTTCTGCACTGCAGGGATTCTATGATAGGATGAGGACGAGGATGGGGCCTAGGTGGGTTGTCATGGAGACAGATACTCCAGTGAATGGATTGAGTTGGGGAAGATCAGAGAAAGGGAGATAACACAAGCCATTAGGGTGGCACAATGGTTAGCGCTGCTGCCTCACAGCGCCAGGTACCCGGGTTCAATTCCAGCCTTGGAGTGACTGTGTGGAGTTTGCATGTTCTCCCCATGTCTGCGTGGGTTTCCTCCGGGTGCTCTGGTTTCCTCCCACGAAAGATGTGCGGGTTAGGTGGCTTGGCCATGCTAAATTGTTCCTTAGTGTAATGGGGAATAGCAGCATAAATATATGGAGTTCTGAGAATAGGCGCTGGGTGAGATTATTGTTGGGGCAGCCTGGATGGACCGAATGGCCTCCTTCTGCTCTGTAGGGATTCTACGATTTCTATGCTTGACTTCCACAGTCTCTCACTGGCCAGGTGCTGTTTTGCGACGCTAACTATGAAGTGTCACAATCTAACAGTAATTATTGGGTAGTTAAGTCTGACCGCACTTCTGGCTCTCACTTGAATCCCTACAGTGCAGAAGGAGGCCATTTGGCCCATCAAGCCTGCACCGACAACAATCCTCTCCAGGCCCTATCCCCGTAACCCTATGTATTTACCGGGCTAATCCCCCTGACACTAAGGGGCAATTTAGCTTGGCCAATCATTCTAACCGAAACATCCCGCCCGAGGCCAATAGAGATGTAGGAACCTCGCCTGCCTCGATTCCGGGACGGGTGAGGTGGTAAAGTTTCAGTCGCTGTGAGTTTACAACACCTTCTATTTTCACAGTCCATTTCAACGTTCTTTCTGCATCTTTAATCTAACAATATTTTTTCCCCATCAAAAGAAAATGGTGGAAAGTGCTTGGATGACAAGTGCCGGATTCACTGTTGCTGGCTTCCGAATGTGGGTCTTAGGAGCAGGAATAGGCCATTTGGCCCCTTGAGCCTGCTCCGCCATTCAATATGATCATGGTTGTCCCCCTTAACCTTTGACCCCCCTTGTCACTTAAAAATCTGTCAGCCTCGAATAAATTCAATGACCCAACCTTAATTGCTCCCTGGGGAGGGGAATTTCACAGACTAACGACCCTCTGAGAGAAAATAAATTCTCCTCATCTCCGTCTTAAATAGTTGACCTCTTATTCTAAAACTGTGACCCCTGGTTGTTGTCTCTCCCATAATTCTCTCAGCATCCACCCTATTCAGTTCTTCAGTATCTTACATCTTTCAATAAGATCACCTCTCATTCTTCTAACCTTCCACGGATGTAAGCCCAATCTGTTCAAACCTTCCTCGTAAGAGTTGTAGTGGTATACAGCACAGACGGGCAGCATGGTGGCACAGTGGTTAGCACTGCTGCCTCTCAGCGCCAGGGACCAGGTTCGATTCCCAGCTTGGGTCACTGTCTGTGTGGAGTCTGCACATTCTCGCCGGGTCTGCGTGGGTTTCCTCCGGGTGCTCCGGTTTCTTCTCACAGTCCAAAGATGGGCGGGTTAGATGGATTGGCCATGCTAAATTGTCCCTTCGTGTCAGGGGGATTAGCAGGGTAAATATGTAGTGTTACGGGGATAGGGCCTGGGTGAGATCATTGTCGGTGTAGGCTCGATGGGCCGAATGGCCTCCTTCTGCACCGTAGGGATTCTAGAATAAAAGGCCCTTTGGCCCATTGCATCGACGCCGGTCAAAGACAAACCATATGACTATTTAATCCCATTTTCCAGCACTTGGTCCATAGCTTTGTCCGCCTTGGCAAGTGCGATAAGCCCTTTGTCCCCGGAACATGTTTACGGTTTCAAAATGTTATTAGGTATTGCTGAAAGATTTGAATGTCCTGAATTCTTTGTCATAAATAATATCACAATTGTACCTTGTTGCATCCTGCAACGATTTTAAAGGGCCATTATGGTTGGATTCCCTCATTAAGGGCCAAATTGATGGTCCAATCTGGGAGACCCATGCTCTTGACTTAAACAGAAGTGTCAATTCCTCTCCAACTGAGAGCACTCTGTGTAGTGTTGTTGGATCTGAAATAAAGGAATTTTTTTGATTTGATTTATTATTGTCACATGTATTAGTATACAGTGAAAAGTATTATTTCTTACGCACTATACAGACAAAGCATATTGTTCATAGAGAAGGAAAGGAGAGAGTGCAGAATGTAGTGTTACAGTCATAGCTAGGGTGTAGAGAAAGATCAACTTAATGCGAGGTACGTCCATTCAAGTCTGATGGCAGCAGGGAAGAAGCTGTTCTTGAGTCGGTTGGTACGTGACCTCAGACTTTTGTATCTTTTTTCCAACGGAAGAAAGTGGAAGAGGGGTGTGTGGGATCCTTAATTATGCTGGCTGCTTTTCCGAGGCAGCGGGAAGTGTAGACAGAGTATGGATGGGAGGTTGGTTTGCGGGATGGATTGGGCTACATTCACAACCGTTTGTAGTTTCTTGTGGCCTTGGGCAGAGCAGGAGCCATACCAAGCTGTGATACAACCAGAAAGAATGTTTTCTATGGTGCATCTGTAAAAGTTGGTGAGAGCCGTAGCTGACATGCCAAATTTCCTTAGTCTTCTGAGAAAGTAGAGGTGTTGGTGGGCTTTCTTAACTATAGTGTCGGCATGGGGTATCAGGACAGGTTGTTGGTGATCTGGACACCTAAAAACCTGAAGCTCTCGACCATTTCTACTTCATCCCTGTTGATGTAGGTGGGGCATGTTCTCCTCTACGCTTCCTGAAGTCCATGACAATCTCCTTCATTTTGTCGACATTGAGGGAGAGATTATTGTCGCTGCACCAGTTCACCAGATGTGAAGGGACTTCCACCTCCAAGGACTTAGTACACATCCCTTGAAGGAGGCAAAGTTCCGGGGAAAGATGGGGGGGTGGTGCGTGGAATTAGCTGGTTTGCTCTTCGAAAGAGCTAGTGTAGACTCAATGGGCCAAATGTCCTTCTCTGTCTTGTGCGGTTCTCTGCGCTGCATTAAATTGTATTTCTATCACAGAAGCATTCAGTCTGATAGGTCTCTCCTGCTGTTTAAATTCCACATGAGCCGAGGTTAATGCTCTTTCTGTCACCTCATCAAAATACCCTTTTATCCCTTCTTCCTCGTGTGTTTGGTACTTTTGCTTTGGCAAAATAAAGCTCAATGTTAACAACGTGCAGTAATAAACCGATTATACGGGTAGTTCTTCCTATCGATCTGTTTGAGTTTCTCTATGGTTGGCCAGACCTCCTCCACTAACTGGGATAAGTGTAAATCCAGGCAGCCAAAAGATGTACACAGGAAGCCTACACGGCGTTCTGTGTGCACGAACGGTGATGAATTGATGCCCCGTAGTAGCAATCCTCATTCCTGTAACGAGCCCATTACTGATCGGGGTCTCTGTATATCCTTCCTGTGCTTTACTTACTGAGAGACAAAAATGGAAATGAGTCCAATTTAATGAGCTAACGTTGACCCACAAAGCTGAACATTTAGACGTACATTAATCATCCAAAGTTATTCCTCTTGAAAAACTGCCGGTCTGAATATGAAAACCCCAGTTGGTAAGTGTCACAAATTGGACATTGAAGGACTTTAGTATTGATCATGAGCAGTGCGGGTTGCAACCAGAGAGAAAAACATCTCAGTGACCAATATTGTGCAATGATCAACATTGTACTGCCGGACTTCAGATATCAGATGAATTAGGCAAGTTTTTAGATGTACGAGGCAAGTTTTTAGATGTATGAGTCAAGTTTTTGACACAGAGGTTGGTGGGTACCTGGAACTCGCTGCCGGGGAAGGTAGTGGAAGCAGATACGAAAGTGACTTTGAAGGAGCGTCTTGACAAATAGGATGGGAATAGATGGATATGGTTCCCGGAAGGGTAGGGGGTTTTAGTTTGGTCGGGCAGCATGCTCAGTGCAGGCTTAGAGGACTGAAGGGCCTGTTCCTGTGCTGTAATTTTCTTTGTTCTTTGTTCTACCACCAGTAAACTGGAGGAAGGAGGCAGCTCAACCTTCCAAGCTTCAAGCATCTCTTCCCACCTTGAGACCATGGCTTATTCTTCTAACTTATACTTAGTACCCAGGCAATCCTTCTTCTTTGGGCTTTTGGTATGGGATCACCACAATGTTGCTTGTTCACTCTCAATATCGATCGTCTTTTTTGTGGCGTTAATTTGAAGGTTCAGATGAAACATTTTGAGAGCAACAGAAAACCGTTGACTGCAAATCCTTTTGCACTTAAGACGCTAATTGCAATTGGGAGCTTGCAGGCGGCTGTTGTAGTAATTTTTGGAACAAAAGTTATCTGATATAGAAGATAGGTGTCCAAACCAATCAACCTGCCAGATACAGCATATCTGAGTGATAGGGGATGATTCTTCCAGCCCACTGAGCTGCTTTAGCAGAGCAACACAAGACCGGAAATTCCCGCCCGAAGTCATAGAATCATAGAATCCCCGCAGCGCAGAAGGAGGCCATTCGGCCCATCATGTCTGCACTGACCACAATCCCACCCAGGGTCTACTCCAGCAACCCCACATATCTACCCTGCTAGTCCCCCTGACGCTAGGGTTAATTTAGCATGGCCAATCAACCTAACCCACACATCTTTGGACTGTGGGAGGAAACCGGAGCACCCGGAGGAAACCCATGCAGACACGGGGAGAACGTGCAAACTCCACACAGTCACCCAAGCTGGGAATCGAACCCGGGCCCCTGGCGCTGTGAGGCAGCAGTGCTGACCACTGTGCCACCGCACCGCCTGACGGAGGTTGTCCACGATTATGTGGCTGGTGAGGTGATAGAGTTCCCACCACGGGCTTTTAGTGCAAACTGCCAATTTTCTGTCACCCCAAGTAATGATTGTCTTGAAAAAAAGGCAGAATTTTAACAGGAGTGCTAAACTGGTTTCATGGTAACACAATAATTATGTTTAGCCAGGAATCCAAGAAGATATTGGCTGGTATTCAATAAGCAAAGGCAACAGAAAACTCCAGGATGTGAATGAGAAAGAGAACTCTAGGTGGAGTGAATCAGTGAGGTGAGCAGTGGAGTTTCTCCAAGACCACAGGCACACAGTGCAGTGGAAATCACAATGCCTCGATTAACCAAAATCAGGAAAGGGCAGCGGCATTTTTAGCGAATTATTTGCAAAAACAGGTCGTGCTCGATAAGACGCACAGATAAATCAACTGGATGGAATCATCAGTCAGACTTCATCTTGGCATGTCCTGAGAGATCTCTTTAATGTGTAGGAAGTTGTCTCGTAATGATTGAGGATGAAAGAATAATGAGATGTCGAAAGTGTAAAAGTTTGCAGAAGGAGGTAATTCATCCTTTGGAGCTTCTGTCGATTCTTTTACTGGAACAGCATAAAACTCGTCTCCAATCCTGTACTCTCCCCATAACCTTAAAGCTTCCTCTGAATCAGACACGGATTTTTAAATTAAAAGTTGCAATAGCTTCTACTCCAACCGTTCGCCATGATGATGCGTTCCATGCTTAAAAATTCAGTTGGAAGACATTTCTCCTTAAACTTTCCTCTCAATCTCCCAAAACAATTTTAATTCGATCAGATGGGGAAAGAAAAATGGGCATTTGACTCGTACCCACCCCCTCCCTCCTGTTGTGCCTTTATAATTTTGCCACGAGTGGGCGGCACGGTGGCACAGTGGTTAGCACTGCTGCCTCACAGCGCCAGGGTCCCGGGTTCAATTCTGGCCTTGGGTCACTGTCTGTGTGGAGTCTGCATGTTCTCCCCGTGTCTGTGTGGGATTCTTCCACGTGCCCCAGTTTCCTCCCATAATCCAAAGATCTGCAGGTTAGGAGGATAGGCCAGGCTAAATTGTCCCTTAATGTCCCAAGGTGTGTAGGTTAGGTGGATTGGCTGTGCTAAATTGCCCCTTAGTGTCCCAAGATGTGTAGGTTAGGTGGATTGGCCATGCTAAATTGTCCCTTCGTGTCCAAAGATCTGCTGGTTAGGTGGATTGGCCATGCTAAATTGCGCCTTAGTGTCCCAAGATGTATAGGTTAGGTGGATTGACCATGCTAAATTGCCCCTTAGTGTCCCAAGATTTGTAGGTTAGGTTGATTGACCATGCTAAATTGCCCCTTAGTGTCCAAACATCTGCAAGTTAGGTGGATTGGCCATGCTAAATTGTCCCTTAGTGTCCCAAGATTTGTAGGGTAGGTGGATTGGCCATGCTAAATTGTCCCTTAGTGTCCAAAAATGTGCAGGTTAGGTGAATTGGCCATGCTAAATTGCCCCTTAGTGTCCCAAGATGTGCAGGTTAGGTGGATTGGCCATGCTAAATTGTCCCTTAGTGTCCAAAGATGTGCAGGTTGGGTGGATTGGCCATGCTAAATTGCCCCTTAGTGTCCCAAGATTTGTAGGTTAGGTGGATTAGCCATGCTAAATTGTCCCTTAGTGTCCCAAGATGTGCAGGTTAGGGGGATTGGCCATGCTAAATTGCCCCTTAGTGTCCAAAGATGTGTAGGTTAGGTGGATTGACCATGTTAAATTGTCCCTTAGTGTCTAAACATCTGCAGGTTAGGTGGATTGGCCATGCTAAATTGCTCCTTAGCTTCCCAAGGTTAGTGGGATTAGTGGGGTACAGGGATAGGACAGGTGGAGGATCTGAGTAAGATGCTTTGTCGGAGAGACTCAGTGGGCCGAATGTGCACTGTCGGGATTCTATGATTTCTTTCTTTATTTGCATTTCACATTGTTTCGCACAGTGGGGACCTGGCCCAGTCGGTAAGGGGGCAGCAGTCGGGTAATCAATAGTGGGAGGCCATGTTGAACTAACAGGAGGCTTGCTTTCTCCGGGCTCTGAATGATTGGCGGCGGCTAAATGAAGATACTGAGGAGCATTTCCAGGTATATCTGTTTCTCCGACCTCACTCAGTCAGTGATATGAAAGCCTCCATTGCCACCTGCTGACAATGATGAGTAATGAATTCAGAGCTTGGCCCTGTTGAGTGTGAAGTTTTGCAACGCTGAGCTAATCATTAGCATCGCAGTGATGAAGATGACCGCACCTAAACAGGGCACTAAATGCTTGGGAAATTGTAATTGCATGTCACATGGATGGCACGGTGGCACAGTGGTTAGCACTGCTACCTCACAGCAACAGGGACAGTAAGAAGTCTCACAACGCCAGGTTAAAATCCAACAGGTTTATTTGGTAGCAAAAGCCACTAGCTTTCGGAGCGCTGCCCCTTCGCCACTCACCTGATGAAGGGGCAGCGCTCCGAAAGCTAGTGGCTTTTGCTACCAAATAAACCTGTTGGACTTTAATCGGGTGTTGTGAGACTTCTTACTGTGTTTACCCCAGTCCAACGCCGGTATCTCCACATCATCACAGCACCAGGGACCCCGGTTCAATCCCAGCTTGGGTCACTGTCTGTGTGGAGTTTGCACGTTCTCCCTGTGTCCGCGTGGGTTTCCTCTGGGTGCTCTGGTTTTCTCCCACAATGCAAAGATATGCAGGTTAGTTTGATTGGCCGTGCTAAATTGGCCCTTAGTTTCTCGGGGTAAATAGGGGGTAAATAGGAGGGGTTACAGGTATAGGGACTTGGTCTATAAAGTTAAAAGTTTATTTATGAGTCACAAATAGGCCTACATTAACACTACAATGAAATTACTGTGAAAATCCCCTAGTCGCCACACTCCGGTGCTTGTATGGGAACATTGAGAGAGAATTTAGCATGGCCAACGCACCTAACCAGCTCGTCTTTTGGAGGAAACCGGAGCACCCGAAGGAAACCCACACAGACATGGGGAGAATGTGCAGACTCCGCACAGACAGTGACCCAAGCTGGGAATCGAACCTGGTCCCTGGCAGTGAGGCAGCAGTGCTAACCACTGTGCCATAGTGCCGCCCTGTCTGTGGGGAGTCTGCATGTTCTCCCGGTGTCTGCATGGGTTTCCTCCCACAGTCCAAAGATGTGCAGGTTAGGTGGATTGACCATGCTAAATTGCCCCTTAGTGTCCAAAGGTGTGCTGGTTAGGGGGATTGGCTGCCTCTGCGAGTGCTTTCCTGGTAATGCAATGCATATGGCCAATCCAATGGTTAATAAACTCCAAAGAATGCTTCATTAACTATTAGGAGCTTTCGGAGGTCTTGAGGTCATGGAGATGTGAATGTGAGCCTTTCTTTCCTTGCCTGCTTGAGTAGACTGACGCATCCTGATGGCTGTGTGGAATAAAAACTTCTGTTCTCTTTGCAGTTTCCAAATCGCGACAGTAAGAAGTGTGTCTGCAGTGGGGCAACTGAATTGTCAGTGAGTATAAATAACATTCTGAATTATTAGGAAGGTTGATAGGGCCGAAGGGCCTGTTTGTGCTGTGACTTTCTATGTTCTATGTTCTATGTTCTATGATATCATAGAATCATCGAATCCCTACTCTGCAGAAAGAGGCCATTCAGCCCATTGAAGCAGCACTGACAACAATCCCACCCAGGCCCTGTTCCCATAACCCCACATATTCACCCTGCTAATCCCCTAAGGTGCAATTTATCATGGCCAATCAACTTAACCCACACATCATTGATATGACTGTATCTGCCTGGGCAGCCGACAGCTGGATTAACCCTTTGTGCAGTTCTCAGTCAAATATTTCAGATACTTTAAGTTTCCGGCCAAAAATAGATTTAGAATTTTGTATCAGGTGGTTTATCAACGGAGTTCAACTTGGTAGCTGATAGAGGCAAAGGTGGGATTTTGTATTAAACTTTGGTGAGGCCACAGCTGGAGTACTGTGTGCAGTTCTGGTCGCCACATTATAGGAAGGACATGAATGCACTGGAGGGGTGCAGAGGAGATTCACCAGGATGCTGCCTGGGATGGAACATTTCAGTTATGAACGAGGTTGGATAGGCTTGGGTTGTTTTCATTGGAGTAGAGAAGATTGAGGGGCGACCTGATCGAGGTGTACAAGATTATGAGGGGCATGGACAGAGTGGATAAGGAGCAGCTGTTCCCCTTAGTCGAAAGGTCAGTCAGGAGGGGATATAGATTCAAGGTGAGGGGCAGGAGGTTTAGGGAGGGATGGGAGGAAAATTATTTTTACCCAGAGGGTGGTGAGGGTCTGGAATGCGCTGCCTGGGAGGGTGGCGGAGGCGGGATGCCTCACATCCTTTAAAAAGTACCTGGATGAGCACTTGGCACATCATAACATTCAAGGCTATGGGCCAAGCGCTGGTAAATGGGAATAGGTGGGAGGTCAGGTGTTTCTCACGGGTTGGTGCAGACTCGATGGGCTGAAGGGCCTCTTCTGCACTGTATGATTTGATGACTCTCTGGCCCCCGGTGGGTGTGTTTTTAGGCAGTGGAGGCAGCTTGCTACTGGATGTCGGTGGCAACTTCTGGTCCTGCCAAAGTCTACGGTAGTTTGCGTGGCTCACCCGTTACACTGTGGGGGATGGGGAGAGGAGCTGGAAATTGGAAAAGCCCATCCTTGGAATGTTTTAAAATATAGGCTGGAATAGTGCTCCGGGGCGGCATGGTGGCACAGTGGTTAGCGCTGCTGCTTCACAGCTCCAGGGACCTGGATTCGATTCCCGGCTTGGGTCACTGTCTGTGTGGAGTTTGCACATTCTCCTCGTGTCTGCGTGTGTTTCCTCCGGGTCCTCCGGTTTCCTCCCCCAGTCCAAAGATGTGCGGGTTAGGTTGATTGGCCATGCTAAAGTTGCCCCTTAGTGGCCTGAGATGTGTAGGTTAGAGGGATTAGCGGGTAAATATGTCGGGATGTGGGGGTAGGGCCTGGGTGGGATTATGGTCGGTGCAGACTCGATGGGCCAAATGGCCTCTTTCTGCACTGTAGGGTTTCTATGGTTCTATGGAATTCTCCAATGCAGTACGCCCTACCGCAGCTGCCAGTGAGTACGGAGAATTTGGCACTCAGCCAAACCTCCATTCACTGCAGTGGCACTGGAAAATCCCAGCCCCGGGCGAGGTCGGAGAATCCCAGCCGTGGGCGATGTCGGAGAATCCCAGCCGGAGCTATACATTGCTCCCGGTAATAATTTAACCAAGTCCTCTGTCCAATTCCACTAGATGACAAACAACGGCCTAGATTTTCGCAGAGTCATAGAGATTCCAGGGTCCTATTTTAAAATTAGTGGGTGAGACTTGGATCTTAAATGGCCCAGCGAGCCACTCAGTTGCAGGGCCGTGAGAGATGGGCAATAAATGCTGGTCCAGCCAGTGACGCCCACATCCCCTGAATGAATGAAAAAGTGCAAAGCCATTCGGAAACTGAAGAATGCTTTTCAATGGAGGAGTGAGAATGGGGTTCAGCCATAACTCATTTAATCATTTAGCCAACTAACTGAATCGTTCAATTTGACCGTCTCAGGGTGTGTCGTTTGTGCAAAGCTTATGCTTCAAGCTCTAGGACCGCACGGTGGCACAGTGGTTAGCACTGCTGCTTCACAGGGCCAGGGTTCAATTCCTGGCTTGGGTCACTGTCTGTGTGGAGTTTGTACATTCTCTGTGTGGGTTTTGTCCGGGTGCTCTGGTTTCCTCCCACAGTCCGAAAGATGTGCTGGTTAGGTACATTGCTAAATTCGAGCGTGGTGACTAGGGGATTTTTTAAAGTTTATTTATTAGTGTCACCAGTAGGCGTACATTAACACTGCAATGAAGTTACTGTGAAAATCCCCTAGTTGCCACACTCCGGTGCCTGCTCGGGTACACTGAGGGAGAATTTAGCACCTAACCCGCACCTCTTTCAGTAACTTAATTGCAGTAAGCCTACTTGTGACTAATAAATGTTTTTAAAAAGTAGATTGTGGATTAGTCTGCAGACAGTCACTGAGGGGGAGAAAATGTCATCAGCAGGAAGGTGAGAAATTGGAAAAACCCACCCTTCGAATGTTTTAAAATATAGGCCGGAATTCTCTGATGTTGTACGCCTTGCCACTGCGGGGGGTATCAAATTGAAAGAAAATGCATACAAAGTGGCAAAGATTAGTGGGAACCGAGAGGATTGGGAAATCTTCAGACGGTTCACCACAATGAAGTTACTGGAAGACGTGCTGGTTGGGGTGCATTGGCCATGCTAAATTCTCCCTCAGTGTTACCCGAACAGGAGTGTGGCGACTAGGGGATTTTCACAGTAACTTCATTGCAGTGTTAATGTAAGCCTACTTTGTGACTAATAAATAAACTTTAACTTTTAAAAATTCCCTAGTCGCCACATTCCGGCGCCTGTTCGGGTACACTGAGGGAGAATTTAGCACGGCCAATGCACCCTAACCAGCAGGCCTTGCAGACTGTGGGAGGAATCCCACGCAGACACGGGGAGAATGTGCAGGCTCTGCAAAACAGTGACCCGAGCCGGGAATCGAACCGGGTCCCCGGCGCTGTGAGGCAGCAGTGCTATCCACGGTGCCACCCTAGAGAACGGAGAATTTGGCGCTCAGCCAAACCAGATCAGATCACTTGATCTGACAGTTCACTGTAACTTAAACATGCTGTAATCCCCAGCCCGTTCAGTCACTAATAGCCAACTGGTTCCAGATACAATCAAACTTGAAGCAAATGAGATTTTGCTGTTATAAAATAAAAGGCTCTGTCATATTAGTTGCACCTTCCTTTACCGCTGTGGGGGACATCCTAATGGGATAGGCAGTTAATGGACCACACACAATTTGTACTGTCACTGCGCCGATCTCACCCTGACTTGCCTACTCCCACAAGAGAGGTCAACAACCAAAAGGTAGAACCAGCGGAAGAGAAAAGCGAGAGTCCTGAAATAACTATAAGTGTTTTGTTACCAGTCACATTACTCAATGCTGACCGCTTAGATTCCATTCTACGGATCTCACTCACTTAGTTCCCATGGAAATGGAGCAATATTCCATTGCGTGTTTGGTCAGTTGTGTTTACTTAGCCCCATTTGTTTCAATTCTCATTCTTAACTAGATTACATCTTCAAAGAGTCAAGAGTATTTACTTAAGGACGTCCACATGGCAGCAACATCTTTAATTCATGTCTGCTCCACGCATCCACATTTCTGATTTTCTTCACAGTTGTTCCTGTGCTATGGTAGCACGGTGGTTAGCACGGCTGTTTAACAGCACCAGGGACACGGGTTCGATTCCCGGCTCAGGTCACTGTCTGTGTGGAGTTTGCACATTCTCCCCATGTCTGCGTGGGTTTCCTCCGGGTGCTCCGGTTTCCTCCCACATTCTGAAAGATATGCTGGTTAGGTGCTTTGACCCGAACAGGCGCCGGGCTGTGGGGACTAGGGGAATTTCACAGTGATAATTGAGATAGTTAAGTCAAAATTACACTCATTGGGATTGATAATACAGATTTGTAGTGCCCTTTACCAGTCACTGTTGCGTGATTTCAAGAAGAAATTAGATATAGCTCTTGGGGCTAATGAGATCAAGGGATAAGGGGGGACGGTGGGATCATGAGATTGAATTCGATGATCAGCCATGATCAAAATGAATGGTGGAGCAGGATCGAAGGGCCGAATGGCCTATTCCTGCTCCTAGTTTCGATGTTTCTATGTTCACACTGAAACGCTTCAAACCCTGGTCTCCAGTTTTATCAGAGATGGAAGGAAGTCCAATTAAGTCTCAAACAAGGAGGTTCATGTGGAACATAGAACGCTGGCCTAGTGACCTGTTTCTGTGCTGCATGTTCCACATAATGTGACGGAATGACTTAACCTGGAATTCTTAAAGAGCTGGTTCTTGGATGAATTGCTGAACCATCCAGTCATGGAAGTTCAGATGTAAGATAACGATCTGGCAAAAGAAGGAGTGCTCTATTATATTCCCCAAACTATGGTACCAGATAGATGATTCACCTCATTGTTGTTTATGGGACATGCCAGTGTGTACAGTGGTTGGTCCGTTAACCAACACAATAGAGGCAAAAATAATCTGTCATGCGTTCCTCAGGACACTTTAAGAGTTGAGATAAGTTAGATCAAGGCAAGCTCTTTGTTTTAGCTGAGTGCTAAGTGTGGAGATAGAATGGAATCTGACGCATGTCTACATCTAGTTGAAGTAGCTTAGAACCCTACAGTGCAGAAGGAGGCCATTCGGCCCATCGAGTCTGCACCGACCACAATCCCACCCCGGCTCTATCCCCATAATCCACACTAGCTAATCCCCCGAACAGTAAGGGGCGATTCAGCATGGCCAATCCACCTAACCTGCTCATCTTTGGAGTGTGGGAGGAAACCGGAGCACCCGGAGGAAACCCACGCAGTCACGGGGGGAACGTGCAGACTCCGCACAGACAGTGACCCAAGCTGGGAATCGAACCCAGGACCCTGGCGCTGTGAGGCAACAATGCTAACCACTGTGCCACCGTATCACCCCATAAATCAACAGCACATTTCGGCTCTTTTCCATTGTCCATCCATTGACTTCTATGCCTTTACTTGTCCGGGCTCTAAGCCCCGTTAACCTCTCTGTACTCCTCTAAGAAACATCTTTAAAATTGTACCTTAACCAAGCTTCTGATCACCTGTCCAGAATCAGCGTCAAGTGTATGTTTGACAATGCTGCTGTGGAGCATCTTGGGACTTTTTAAAATGTGAAAGGCACTATATAAATAAAATTTATTTATTAGTGTCACAAGTAGGCTTACATTAACACTGCAATGAAGTTACTGTGAAAATCCCCCAGTCGCCACACTGCGGCGCCTGTTCGGGTACACTGAGGGAGAATTTAGCATGGTCAATCCACCTAACCAGCACATCTTTCCTGTGGGAGGAAACTGGAGCACCCGGAGGAAACCCACATGGACAGGGTTACACACAAGAGACAACATGCAATATAGGATCTATATATTGGCCCCTTCTCATATAAGCCGGAGTTGAGGAAGAGCTACTTGGTCAAGGCACAGGATTATTGACAGCTCCAATGACACATTTGGAAAAGTTGACAACGCAGAGGAGAGGAGGAACCAAATGACAGCAAACGGGCGGCATGTTATATAGATATAGATCCTATAATAGCATGTTGTCTCTTGTGTGTGACCCTGGAAAAGTCAGCAACTTAATGTCAGGTGATAAAAGCAAATTACTGCGGATGCTGGAATCTGAAACCAAAAGAGAAAATGCTTGAAAATCTCAGCGGGTCTGGCAGCATCTGTACGGAGAGAAAAGAGCTGATGTTTTGAGTCCAGATGACCTTTTGTCAAAAACGGCTTTGACAAAGGGTCATCTGGACTCGAAACGTCAGCTCTTTTCTCTCCGTACAGATGCTGCCAGACCCGCTGAGATTTTCCAGCATTTTCTCTTTTGGTTAATGTGAGTACCCGACACTGCTTCCAATGCGTATTGCACACTGTGTTGTGAGTGCTTGGTGTTGTATCTTTTATATCTTGGAGCTACGTAGAGATGACACCAGTTCCTCTGTGGGTAACAGGTTTTACTCTGTGTTTAAAATGTCCGCTCCATGTTCCAGCTCTTCCAGCCCTTCCTGCAGGTTGTTTGCTTTTCCCAGAGCCTGCCCCCAGGCTTACCCAATCGAGCACAGTGACAACAGATCGGCGGCCGGACTCGCAATAATCAAACACAGAGCAACTGAACACTACACCAGGGCCCGACAAATTTAGCAGCCAAACAACGTCAATAACAACTTGCATGAGGGCGGCACGGTGGCCCAGTGGTTAGCACTGCTGCCTCACAGCTCCAGAGACCCCTGATTCGATTCCGGCCTTGGGTGACTGTCTATGTGGAATTTGCACATTCTCCCCGTGTCTGCGTGGGTTTCCCTCGGGTGTTCTGGTTTCCTCCCACATTCCAAAGGTGAGCGGGTTAGGTGGATTGGCCATTCTAAATTGCCCCTTAGCGTCAGGGCGAAAAACATGGTAAATACATGTGGGTACGGGGATAGGGCCCTGGGTGTTGTCAGTGCAGGCTTGATGGGTCGAATGGCCTCCTTCTGTAATGTAGGAATCCTATGATTGAAAACCCAATTAAACTTTGGAACAGTCAGAATTCAGTGCGGTATTGTAAAAAGATAATTATTTAATTGCTGTTATGTATTAAAGACAGATTTATAAATATACAGACATATGTACAAAGGAAAGCAACCAGTGCTTAAAAATATCAAGCACTGGTGACATTAAATAATTAACTCTAAAGAAAATGATATTCACGTAAAACCTTTCATGTTTAATTTGCATAAATATTAACATACTGCCTTTTTCTAAATATGGTTGCAAGTGGTTGCCAGGACCAAATGTGAATTAACACTAATAGCTTCATTGTTCCAACTGTTGATTTGTTGACTGTAGTGTGGTGCATCGATGGGAAACTCACTCTGTAGGGAATTAGGAGCGGACGCTACATTCTACTTATCCATGATGGTCATTATTTTTTAAATTGACATTCAAATTGCCACAATATCTCTCTATTGAAAGATGGGGGGAATAGCGAGATTGAAATTGAGATTGATGGCATGGCGGCAGAAATATGGTCTATTTAAGATGACAATAGATAAAGGAATGTTGCCACCGTGATACATTGGATTAAATCGTCAATTAATATCACCCTCATCTAGCTGAGACTTTACTCCAAGTGTCAAAATCTGCGCTGAAGTTATTTTGTTGAGCACTTCTGCCCACTGACCAATTCTGCATGAGTTACTCGAGCTAGTGAAAAGATCATAGAATCCCGACAGTACAGAAGGAGGCCATTCGGCCCATCGAGTCTGTACTGGCCACAATCCCACTCAGGCCCTATTTCCCGTAACCCGCATTGACCCTGCTAATCCCCTGACACTAAGGGGAAATTTACCATGGCCAATCAACCTAACCCGCACATCTTTGGACTGTGGGAGGAAACCGGAGCACCCGGAGATCATGGTAGTTTTTTATTTTGTCATGGGGTGTAGGTGTCATTGGTGAGGCCACCCCTAAACATTCAAGTGTGGCTTGCCCGGCCATTGGAGAGTCAACCACATTGCTGTGACTCTGGAGTCACATGTAGGCCAGACCAGGTGAGGACAGCAGATTTCCTTCCCTCAAGGACATTAGTGACCCAGATGGGTTTTGATGACAATTGATGATAGATTCATAATCACAATCACTGACACTAGCTCTCAAATCCAGATTTTTTTTATTAATTGAATATAAATTCCTCCCACACTCGTGATGGGATTTGATCTCCTGTCCCCAGCGCATAGCCTGGGCTTTGGGGTTGCTAGACCATTGGCATTACCACTACTCCACCATGTCCCCTCATTGGGGCGCATGGTTCAAACAGGGGCAAGTGGTATGGGCTCTCCTTTCCCCAGGAAGGACACCTCCAAGTGGCTTTGGTAGAGACAAAGTACAAATGAACTGTTTTGATTCTTCCATTTGCAGAGAGCAGTGAGCCTGGGATGCACTGCCAGATTGTTTGTGGCTGTTGACTCTTTGTCTCCAAGAGGGAGTTGGATCGGGTCTTGAGATTGCATCATATCGAAAATAATCATAGAATGGAAATCATACAATCCCTACAGTACAGAAACAGGCCATTCGGCCGATTGAGTCTGCACCGACAATAATCCCACCCAGGCCCTATTCCCATAACCCCACATATTTACCCTGCTAATCCCCTTGACACTAAGGGGCAATTTAGCATGGCCAATGCACCTAACCCGCACATCTTTGGACATTAAGGGGCAATTTAGCAAGGTCAATCCAACTAACCTGCATATCTTTGGATACGAAGGGGCAATTTAGCATGGCCAATCCACCTAATCTTTGGACTGTGGGAGAAGACTGGAGCACCCAGAGGAAACCCAAGCAGACACTGGGAGAATGTGCAAACTGCACACAGTCAGTCACCCGAGGGTGGAACCGAACCCGGGTCCCTGGCCCTGTGAGGCAGCAGTGCTAACCATTGTGCCACCGTGCCAGCCACAATAAGTGGCTTTGTAGATAACCTATTGTACATGTGATCTCATGGGCAGCACGGTGGCACAATGGTTAGCACTGCTGCCTCACAGCGCCAGGGGCCTGGGTTCGATTCCGGCCTCGGGGTTACTGTCTGTGTGGAGTTTGCACGTTCTCCCAGTGTCTGCGTAGGTTTCTTCCGGGTGCTCCGGTTGCCTCCCACAGTCCAAAGATGTGTGGGTTAGGTTGAATGCTAAATTAACCCTAGTGTCAGGGTTAATATGTGGGGGTACGGGGATAAGGCCTGGGTGGGATTGTGGTTGATGGGCCAAATAGCCTCCTTCTGCACTGTAGGGATTCTATGATTGCCTGAAAGCGTCAGAGAGGAACTTTCTGGAATATTCTCCTATTGGCTGTAGTTTTCTTCTCCGTATCTTTGCCTCTTCCAGGAGATTAATTGGTTACAGGGTTGTGGTGTGTGGTGAGTATGTTTTTAGTTTGTTATGACAGTGGAACGCAGGCTTTGGTAGACCGCGTTGTCTCTATTTGTCCAGTTTTTTGTGTTTGAAATGTGTTACCTATTCCGTGAACTTAAACAGGTCATTTTCTGATTGGCATTTTCACCTGCTGGAGTTGACTATATTTCTGTGTTTTTACACCATGTCCTGACCTATCACAATGATGAACAAATCTTGACTGACTTGAACTTAAGTTTGTTGAATTCAACAGATATCCTCCTATTAACCCATAGCTGTCACCATAAGACAGTTGATGAAACTCCTGAATCATCTGTGCAACTAGATTGTACAAAATCTTTAATTGGGTAAATGGTCAATTATAAAATATACCTTCTTAAAATAATGAAATTCATAGAATTTTACAGTTAGTTACAAATCATTCAATCAAAACTAAACATTGGAGGCAACGTTTACTGTTCATAACATGGGATTATTCCAGAAATATACAAATCCCATCGTATTTACATCAATAACTGCAGTTGGTTTAAATTTATTTATTTGTGTCACAAGTAGGCTTACATTAACACTGCAATGAAGTTACTGTGAAAATCTCCTGAGTCGCCACACTCCGGCGCCTGTTCGGGTACACTGAGGAAGAATTTAGCATGACCAATGCACCTAACCAGCACGTCTTTCGGACTGTGGGAGGAAACCGGAGCACCCGGAGGGAACCCACACAGACACGGGGAGAACGTGCAAACTCCGCACAAACGGTGACCCGAGACAGAAATCGAACCCAGGTCCCTGGCGCTGTGAGGCAGCTGTGCTAACCACTGTGCCACCGTGCCGGTTTAACAACTACGAAGGATGCATGTCTAAAAATATTTGAAACATCCAGTTTGTCACGCCAATCTTCTCACGGCTGTGATTTAGTGATGCGTTAGTCATATTATTGGCTAATTCTATTATTTTCAATGGGCGGCACCTGCTATTCAGTACTCCTGCCACTTGTGCTGCTGTGGTGCAACTTTCCATCCATTACAAGAAGCATGGCTAAATGACATATCAATCCCATGACATTACTGGGCATAAGACTGGAGAGATTCACTGGTAGTTTGAAATCTTTCTTGTGCGTAAAATACAGCAACTTTGATTAGTGTTGTTGCATACATTTGTGGCATTTGGCCTCAGTTCTAAGTAAAACCAACAAGAAAACTAGCAAATTCTCCTTGTTCGTAAAAGTCAGGCTTATTACGAGCAAACCAAGTTTCCATTCCATTCCTTGCGTTATTAATGTGCAATCATCAAATCACAGTTACTTAGTGGTTATTGAAAATTACATCATTTTCCTGTGTCTCATTAACAGTTGGTGTAGTCATTTCAGCTCATACCATTCCCAGGCCTAAGGCCTGTGCCCTCTGACCCCAGCTGTCCGACGGACTATTCTGTCACAACAGGTTCTCCTCTTGTTGATGGTTCAGCTGCTGAATGCCTCCGAGGATCTCCAACACGATGCTGTAACAGAACAAGTACTGGTCCTGCCCATGAACACAAAGAAAGAGTTACCCTCTCATCTTTACGATATGCTCGCGTGAGTGTGACGGAACCTGACAGCACGTGGGCAGCAATGGGTTGGGGAATGGACGTCTAAGCAGCAAGGAAATGGCTGCCGTTTCCCACCACCTCGGTTAAGTGGTTCACTCCACTCATCATGAACGTAAACCTCTAGTCAACCTGACCTGAGAGGTCTGGAGTTACAGCAACACTACTCAAATATTCCTCCAAACGCAGAAGATTGTCAAAGAAGAGATGAGGTAGGAGATGCCAAGAAGAGTTGCTCCTCTTTAAGTGTCACTGCATTTTATCACTTGTCAACATTCAGAAAGAAAGTAAATTGGGAGATCTGCAGTGAGGTCTTGTGGCGCACTGGGTTACCGTCCCTGCTGTGGATTTTCCCGTTCTGCCCGCCACAGGAATCATGGACCATGGAAAGGTCCGTTGACTTTGGGCGGGATTTTCTGGTTTCGGGGCGAGCGCAACTGGAAAATCCGCCCCCCCCCCCCGGTCTCTGAGCCAGAACCATAGAAAGGTTACAGCACAGAAGGAAACCATTTGGTCCATCTTGTCCATGTCAGCCCGAGGACACCCAGGTACCCTTTCTAATCCCACCGTCCCACACCCAGCCCATAGCCCTGTAGCCTACAGCTCTTAAGGTGCAGATCCAGGTACTTTTGAAAAGAGTTTAGGGTCTCTGCCTCCACCACCAACTCGGGCAGTGAATTCCAGACACCCACCACCCTCTGTATAAAACGTTCTTCCTCGTGTCCCCTCTACACCTGCTGCCACTTATCTACCCATGTCCCCTGGTTCTAGAATTCTCCACCAAGGGAAACAATTGTATCCTGTCCACTCAATCTCTTCCCCTCATAATCTTGTACAGCTTCATCAAGTCATCCCTCAGCCTTCTCTGTTCCAAGGAAAATAACCCCAACCTTGAGTCCCACCCCTGGACTGAATGACCAAGGATATTGCGTTCATTACGCGGCCAAACAGGTTGAGTGTCAACCTGCAAAATCCTTCCAAACTCGCCAATGGCTGGCAGTAAGAGTGGGGGAGACTCCTGGTCAGCCACGCTCGATGTGGAGTGGCGCCCCTAAAGCTGTAATCCCCCTGGTGACAGACTAACGACCCGTTCCAGGGATGGCTAGCTATGGAAACAGACGAAAGACTGCCTCACTGCATCACTAGGTGCGGGAAGAGGATTGGAAATTGGAATGCATACTTAAGATTTAATGTGGCTTCAGGTTGCAGTGCTGTGGAGAGCATCCTGTGGAGACTGCAGACTATATTTATTCAGAATCCTACAATGCAGAAAGAGGCCATTCGGCCCATCAAGTCTGCACCGACCACAATCCCACCCAGGCCCTATCCCCATAACCCCATGCATTTACCCCTGACACTAAGGGGCAATTTACCATGGCCAATCCACCTGACCTGCAGACCAACAACTACATGAGCTGATTTCACTTGTAGCACATACTCAGACAGTTTAACTAATCTTTGGTGCAAAGGAGAAGAGTGACATGAAGAAATGGATATAAAAAGGACTGCAGTGTGCTAACACCTGCTTAGTGTCCCTTTCAACACTTCCCCCTGGCTTTTATTCTGATCTTTTGATTTAAAACAAAGTAAAACACAAAATATTATTTTTCCGGAATTTTGCATTATCTGGGAAAAAAGATTTCACTGAGAGTTTTTAGACTGGCCAGAACGGTGGCACAGTGGTTCGCACTGCTGCCTCACAGCTCCAGGGGCCCCGGGTTCGATTCCTGGCTTGGGTCACTGTCTGTGTGGAGTTTGCACATTCTCCCCGTGTCTGCGTGGGTTTCCTCCGGGAGCTCCAGTTTCCTCCCACAGTCTGAAAGACGTGCTGGTTAGGTGGATTGGCCATGCTAAATTGCCCCTTAGTCCTCTCGTTCACAGGTCAGGCTTTGAGGCCTTTCCGGCAGGAAGCCTGTTTCAAAGGGTCAAGGGGCAAATGGTGATCAGGGGAGCCAAGGAGTTGCATCTCGAGGGCATTCAAGGGGCACCATCCTGGTGTCCAATAGGGAGGGAGAGCAGACAGATCAGGGTCGTGGGGGTTGGGACGCTTGTCAGGGGGGAGCAGTCGGTGGTTAGGGTGAGAGGCGGGTTTACTGGAAAGCTTCTGCTGCTCCTGGCCCACAAGCAGTGCTGTAAAGGCAAGTTACTTGTGCAATGTGCCCCCTGAGTTTCCTGAGGGTGAGGCAATCTGGCTGCATGGGTATAAAAATAGAATGACTATCAGAATGAAGGCGCACAGCCTGATTATCATATTTAAATGTACCACTTGCTTCCCATGAACAGACTGACTGCCCATCCCCTCACGAGTGGCTGGCTTCACGGTGGTCGGGGTTTTGGACTTCTAGAATATTAACCCCTGGCAGAAAACCCCTGGTTTTACAGGGATTGAAATTCGTCCCTAAAAGTCTAGCAATGCATTGTTGTTAAAAAAAACCCCTGAGTTTGGCGACACCAGGAGCGTAATTCCCTCTAATGTCTTCAGAGATGAGGCGGATATAAGTTGAAAATTTAAGTTTATTTATTAAAAATCATGATAATGACTTTTAAGGGGCATCTTGACAAATACATGAATAGGATGGGAATAGAGGGATATGGTCCCTGGAAGGGTAGGAGGTTTCAGTTCAGTCGGGCAGCATGGTCGGTGCAGGCTTGGAGGGCCGAAGGGCCTGCTCCTGTGCTGTAATTTTCTTTTGTTCTTCATTTGTTCGTGTTAGTGTCACAAATAGGCTTACATTAACACTGCAATGAAGTTACTGTGAAAATCCCCTCGATATGCAGAGGTGGAAGAAGTTGACTCAAATCTATGTGAGCAAGCTCACAAGTGTACAATAAAGTGTTTTACTTCATGTTGCAGCTGAAGAGTTAATGGAGTCTGAAACCTTGCGGTTTTCCCTTGAGCAATATGCTCGAGGGTTCCATTCCGGCCTCAGGTGACTGTGTGGAGTTTGCACGTTCGTCCCGTGTCTGCGTGGGTTTCCTCCGGGTGCTCCGGTTTCCTCCCACAGTCCAAAGATGTGCAGGTTAGATGGATTAGCCATGCTAAATTGCCCCTCAGTGTCCAAAGATGTGCGGGTTAGGTGGATTAGCCATGCTAAAAGCGCTGGAAAGAGTGCAGAGGAGATTTACCAGGATGCTGCCTGGTTTGGAGGGTAGGTCTTATGAGGAAAGGTTGAGGGAGCTAGGGCTGTTCTCTCTGGAGCGGAGGAGGCTGAGGGGAGACTTAATAGAGGTTTATAAAATGATGAAGGGGATAGATAGAGTGAACGTTCAAAGACTATTTCCTCGGGTGGATGGAGCTATTACAAGGGGGCATAACTATAGGGTTCGTGGTGGGAGATACAGGAAGGATATCAGAGGTAGGTTCTTTACGCAGAGAGTGGTTGGGGTGTGGAATGGACTGCCTGCAGTGATAGTGGAGTCAGACACTTTAGGAACATTTAAGCGGTTATTGGATAGGCACATGGAGCACACCAGGATGATAGGGAGTGGGATAGCTTGATCTTGGTTTCAGATAAAGCTCGGCACAACATCGTGGGCCGAAGGGCCTGTTCTGTGCTGTACTGTTCTATGTTCTATGTTCTAAATTGCCCCTTTAGTGTCCCAGGATGTGCAGGTTAGGTATATTAGCTATGCTAATTTAACATTGGGGGGATTAGTGGGGTAAACACATGGGTTTATGGGGATAGGATCTGGGTGGGATTGTTGTTGGTGCAGGCTCGATGGGCCGAATGGCCTCCTTCTGCACTTTAGGGATTCTATGGCCCACCAGTTGAGACCCAAAAATGAAAGCTGCTGGGCATGGTCTGATATAAAAGCTTTACTTGCAACTGGGAAGGGGGAAGATTCATGTGAGGGAGTGTGTGGGGCAAGTGAGGGGCGGCAGATAGTGGGACAGCTGCGGGCAGGCCAACACCCCGTGGTGTAAGCACTGAAAGACATTGCTTCGCCCGCAGGCTGGCACCAGCTCAATGAGCATCCACGCACGTGCCAACGGATGCAGAGTTCACCAACTGTGCAGCTGTTCCTGCCATCAGGTGCACCAGCACCAGGGGAGGTAGAGTATATAAAAATAGTGCCGTCAGAACTGGAAGGAAATTAACAGTGCAATATATTCCTCCAGACACTAGAGGGGGAACTCAAGACTGGCAGCAAAATCCATGAGTTTTTCCCAACATAAAGCCAAACTCGACAAATTTTACATTTAATTAGTCAACGGGATTAAATCTTCTTTTTGATTTCAGTGAATCAAATTGATCTTGGCTGTTCTCCACAGGAGGCAAGGGACTATGGGAAATATTTTGGTCAGTGGCAGCTTTATAAAGGTTGGGAACCATCTTTTTAACCTGGCACAGTTGATAATTTTAATCAGCAGTCAAAGAACTATAGAATCCCTACAGTGCAGAAGGAGGCCATTCAGCCCATCGCCTGAGTCTGCATCAACTCTGACAGAGAATCCCACCCAAGCCCTTTCCTGTAACCCCACATATTTTTACCCCTCTAATCCCCCTAACCTGCCCATCTTGGACACTAAGGGGCAATTTAGCATGGCCAATCCACCTAACCTACATATCTTTGGACAATAAGGGGCAATTTAGCATGGCCAATCCACCTAACCTACATATCTTTGGACAATAAGGGGCAATTTAGCATGGCCAATCAACCTAACCTGCACATCTTGGGACACTACATGGCAATTTTTTTAAAAATCCACTCACAAGATGTGGGCATTGCTGATTGGACCAGCATTTATTACCCTTCCCTAACTACCCTCCATTTCAGAGGGCAGTTGAGAGTCAACCACATTGCTGTGGCTCTGGAGTCACGTGTAGACCAGACCAGGTAAGGACGGCAGATTTCCTTCCCTAAAGGACATTAGTGAACCAGATGGGTTGTTCCGACAATCGACAATGGTTTCATGGTCATCAGTAGATTCTTAATTCCTGATTTTGGATTCAAATTTCACCATCTGCCGTGGTGGGATTCGAGACCAGGTCCCCCAGATCTTGCCCTGGGGTCTCTGGATTGCTAGCCCGGTGACAATACCACTACGCCACCGCCTTCCCGAATTTAACACGGCTAATCCACCTAACCCGCACATCTTTCAGGCTGTGGGAGGAAACCCACGCAGACACGGGGAGAACGTGCAGACTCCAGTCAACGGAGGCTGGAATCGAACCCGGGTCCCTGGCGCTGTGAGGCAGCAGGCTAACCACTGTGCCACCGTGCCCACCCCTGTTGAGCATTGCGATCGATGTCGATTCACTGTTGTGCATCCAACAACAACAACTTGCATTTATATAGTGACTTTAATGGAGTAAATCATCCCAGGGCGAGCGATGGTTCCGCCAGGAATACATGCCCAAAAATAGTTTCAGAAAGGCACAAATTCAGCCTGTGGTGGGGGCTTACCTTCGTCTGGATCATTCCGTGGCGCTGTTTTCTCATTTCCCTCACTATGTCCATAATGTCAAACTATATGAAAAGAGGAGAGATATTATAGCAAGTGGTCAATCTGATTTAACAGCACAAATCCATGGACAGTTCAGAGTAAAAATCCAGTGGGTAGAGCGGCACAGTGGCACAGTGGTTAGCACTGCTGCCTCACGCGCCAGGGACCTGGGTTCGATTCCCAGCCTCGGGTCACTGTCTGTCTGGAGTTTGCACGTTCTCCCAGTGTCTGCGTGGGTTTCCTCCGGGTGCTCCAGTTTCCTTCCACACTCCAAAGATGTGCGGGTTAGGTTGATTGGCCATGCTAAATTGCCCCTTAGTGTCAGGGGGACTAGCTAGGGTAAATACGTCAGGCTACAGGGATGGGGACTGGGTAGGGTTGTGGTCGGTGCAGACTCGATGGGCCAAATGGCCTCCTTCTGCACAGTAGGGATTCTAAATCAATAAGATGTTGGCTTTTATCCCTTTGTGCAATAGTAGATGACAATGTGCCCATATACTGGCTAAATGAATAGAAGCAAATAAAAACATTAAATGGTGTTACAGACTCTGTGGGCGAGTTTTGATGCCCCGCCCTGTGGCGGGTTTCCCCGGTGATTGGACAGGCGAGTCATGAAAAACGCCATAGACATCAGCAGGACCAGAAGATCCCACCAGTGGCCAATGGTGAGCTGCCTCTGCTGCTGGGAAACACGCCACGGGGGCAGGGAGAAGTCAGAAAATCCCACCCTAAGTCTGGGCCTGGAAACAGGCTTTGACTACTTTCTACCCCTTCCCTACCCCGACCTTTCACCAAGTTTTTGTAGATGTACCATAGAAAGAATTCTTTCTGGTTGTATCACAGCTTGGTGTGGCTCCTGCTCTGCCCAAGGTTGCAAGAAACTGCAAAAGGTCGTGAACGAAGCCCAGTCCATCACGCAAACCAGCCTCCCATTCATTGACTCCGTCTACACTTCCCGCTGCCTCGGCAAAGCAGCCAGCATAATTAAGGACCCCACGCATCCCGGACATTCTCTCTTCCACCTTCTTCCGTCAGGAGAAAGGTACAAAAGTCTGTGGTCACGTACCAACCGACTCAATAGCTGCCATCGGAATTTTGAATGGACCTACCTCGCATTAAGTTGATCTTTCTCTACACCCTGGCTATGACTGTAACACTACATACTGCACTCTCTCCTTTCCTTCTCTATGAACGGTATGCTTTGTCTGTGATTCTAGATCAATAAGATGTTGGCTTTTATTCCTTTGTGAAATAAATAGAAAATAAATAGAAGCAAATAAAAGAATTAAATGATGTTACAGATGCTGTGGGTGAGTTTTGATGCGCGCAAGAAACAATATACTGTATACTAATATATGTGACAATAATAAATCAAACCAAAAGTTTCTCCCCCTCCAATTCATACTCAAATGTGAATTCTTCTTCAAGAGCATCCTCCTTCCAATTGAATTTCACCTCGATCTCTTCTTCCACTCTCTCGATTCAAGATACAACTATTTCCAATCCCTGACCCCACTGCACCGCAGCCATGTTCTTTTTTAGCCCCTCTTTTCATCTCCACTTCCTTCCCTCAGAAAAATTGGATGCGAGAGTTAGAGAGAGGATATTCCAGAGCTTGGGGGGGGGGTCTCGGCAGCTGAAAGTATGGCCACCAATGGCGGGGGCGATTATAATCAAGGGCCTACGTGAGGCTGGGAAGGAGCGCAGATATCTTGGGAGAGTGGCAAGGCAGGAGGAGATTGCAGAGATAGGGAGAGCCAAGGCTAGAGAGGAATTTGAAAACAAGGATAAGAATTATACAGTCAATTGACTTTAAGACATTCCTTGACTGGGGGTGAAGGGGGGGGTGGTGCGGTGGGGGTAAGGGAGGGTAATATAGGTCAGCAAGTGCAGGGGTGATAGGGGAACGGGACGTTTTAGGAGCTTGGACACCTCAACAGAGCCATGGGGCGCGAACTTACCGGCCGTTCACACCACGTTCTCGCTGCAGCGAGGTCGGAAAATTTGGTGCCCAGCCAAATCTCCGTTCACTGCAGCGGGATGGGAAAATCCCACCGACATGAACGGCCGTAACATTCCGTCCATAGAGTTTGCCAGCACAGAAAGAGGCCCTTCGGCCCATCGTGTCTGCGTTGGCCATCGAACACCGATCTATTCTAACCCCATTTTCCAGCACTTGCTCCGTAGCCTTGTGTGCTATGGCCTTTCAAGCGCAGAGTTTGGGATGATGTGAAGTTTATGGAGGTAGAATATGGGGGAGCAGCCAGGAGAGTGTTGGAACAGTCGAATCTGGAGGTAACGAAGGCACGAATGGGGATACCGACTGAGCTAAACTGTCGGAAGGGAGCCAAGTGCGCTGCCTTTGACTGACACTTCGGAAACGAACTTGCAGGATAAATAGGATAAAATCCAAAGCTCCAGGAGCCAAATCAAACAGAACCACTTCTGTGTAACGTAAACTCATTATTAATGACAGATTCTCAGGCTTGTTATTTACACAGGATTATATCGTATCTATGATTCATACTTTCCCTTATCAATAAGGATGTTTCAAGGCATGAGCTATTGCAACAGGAATGTCTAGTTAAGGCTTTGCACTGACATCATCTTCATGGAGGTATCAATTAGCTTCACGCTAGACATTCACAGTAAACAAATGTAGCTCATTCACATGTGCTTAAAATATCTGTGAATGGTACAGCGAATGCAGCAATTTCCTGACAGCAGCTATGTTTCATGACATGACCGCCGCAACTGCACTTCAAGGGTGATTATTCCTTGTGTGAAGCGTTTTGAGATGCTGGGGTGCTCCGTGGCTTCCTGGGAAACTAGAAGTTGCCGACAAGTGCCGACCAAGAACAAGGCCTTCACCTTGACCTGTTGAGGGGGTTTCTTTGCCTTGTGAACAGAAGCTAAACACAGTCTCACCCTATCGTTAACCTGGAGACCTACTGTTTAAATGGCCTTATGGAATCCATCAACCAATGGGCATGTGTGCACGACAGTTCAAAGAACATTAAAGATAGCCCTACGTTTGTGTAGCGCCAGTCATGATCTCACAATATTCCAAATGGTTTCCCAGCCAAATTAATACTTTTGCAGCACCATCGCTGCAGGGAATCATAGAATTATAGAGGTTTACAGCATGGAAAGTGGCCCTTCGGCCCAACTGTCCATGCCGCCCACTTTAAGCTAGTCCCAATTGCCCACGTTTGGCCCATATCCCTCTATACCCATCTTACCCATGTGACTGTCTAAATGTTTTTTAAATGGCAAAATTGTACTCGCCTCTACTCCTACCTTCTGGCAGCTCGTTCCAGACACCCACCACCCTCTGTGTGAAAAAATTGCCCCTCTGGACCCTTTTGTATCTCTCCCCTCTCACCTTAAACCTATGCCCTCTAGTTTTAGATTCCTTCACTTTGGGAAAAGATATTGACTATCTCACTGATCTGTGCCCCTCATTATTTTATAGACCTCTAGAAGATCACCCCTAAGCCTCCTACGCTGCAGGGGAAAAAGTCCCAGTCTGTCCATCCTCTCCTTATAACTCAAACCATCAAGTATCGGTAGCATCCTAATAAATCTTTTCTGCACTCTTTCTAGTTAAATAATATCCTTTCTATAATAGGGTGACCAGAACTGCACACAGTATTCCAAGTGTGGCCTTACCCATGTCTTGTGCAGCCAATAGATGCACAGCAAGATCCCACAAGCAACAATGCGGCAATGATCGGTTTCTTAGAGATTTTGGTTGAGGGGGTAAGTGTTGGCCAGGACACCAGGCAGGATTCGCCCCCCCCTCTTCGAACTTGCACCACGGGATCTTTTCCATTCAGCTGAGAGGGTAGACTGGGTCTTGTCTGAATGTCTCATTGGAAAAGACGATGCTTTGGCCAGGGCAGCACTCCCTCGGTACTCCAGCCCAGACTTTGAGTCTGAGTGTCTGCAATGGGGCTTGTAAGGAAACCTCCTGCTGATTGCCACCTACTGCACCTCCTCTTTCCTCCATGTTGAACACCAATTGGAAGAAGCACTGAGAGTAGCTAGGGCACAGAATACCCTGGGCATGAAGGTTCCATGCCCCATCACTGAGAGAGGCTTGGTAGCACCAGTATTCATCAAGCCTTGAGGGATATAACTGCGGCAGGTGGAGAGGGAACCAACAAGAGAAAAACAGACATGACTTTTGTGTTTACTCAATCTACCTGTTGCAGATGCATCTGTCCATGACGTATTGATAAGAGTGCCCACTACACAGTCCTTGTGGAGACAAAGTCCACCTTCATCCTGAGGTTACCCTCCATCGTGTTGTATGGTACTACCACCGTGCTAAATAGGAGAGGTTCAAAACAGATCTAGCAGCTCAAGACTGGGTATCCATGAGACTGTGGGCCAGTAGCAGCAGAATTGTATCCAACCACAATCTGAAACCCCATATAGTCTGGCATATCTTCCACTCTGCCATTACCACCAGGGTATCAACTCAGGAACAATGAAGAGAGCAGGAGGGCATACTAGGAGCAACACCATCAGCATCGTGGATGCCAGTCTTCAGTCGATTTGATTCACTCCACTTTGCATCAGGAAATGGCTGCATCGGGCACTGTAAAGACTCGGGGCCCTGACAACATCCAGCCAGAGCAACACAGGAACATAGGAGCAGTGTAGGCCAAAATACTCTGGAATTAGCCGTACCATTAGCTAAGCTATTCCAGTACAGCTACCACACTGACATCTATCCGGCAATGTGGAAAATTACCCAGGCTGTGCACAAGAGACAGGACAAATCCAACCTGGCCAATTACCGCCCCATCAGTCTAATATCAATCATCAGCAGAGTGATGGAAGATGTAATTGACTGTGCTATCAAGTGACACTATAGTTAAGAAAGCCCACCAACGCCTCTATTTTCTCAGAAGTTTAAGGAAATTTGGCATGTCAGCTATGGCTCTCACCATTGGGAAAAAGATACAAACGTCTGTGGTCACGTACCAACCGACTCAAGAACAGCTTCTTCCCTGCTGCCATCAGACTTTTGAATGGACCTACCTCGCATTAAGTTGATTTTTCTCCACACCCTAGCTATGACTGTAACACTACATTCTGCACTCTCTCCTTTTCTTCTCTATGAATGGTATGCTTTGTCTGTACAGCGCGCAAGAAACAATACTTTTCATTGTGTGCTAATACATGTGAGAATAATAAATCAAATCAAATCAAATCAGATCACTTACTCAGTAATTACCTACTCATGGATGCTCAGTTTGTGGTGTGCCAGGGTCTCTCAGCTCCTGACTTCATGACAGCTTTGGTTCAAAAAAGGACAAATTGCTGAACTCCAGAGGCGAGGTGAGAATGACCACTCTGGAGATCAGGGTAGCATTTGACCAAGCATGGCATCGAGAAACCCCGGCAAAATTGAAGTCAGTGGGATTGTGGGGAAAACTCTCCACTGGTTGGAGTTGTACCTAATACTTATGTAGATATTGTGGCTTTTGGAGACCAGTCACCTCAGTTCCAGAGCATTGTTGCAGGAGTTCTTCACGATGGAGTTCTATGTCAACCATCTTCAACTGCTTCATCAATGACCTTCCCTCTATTACAAGGTCAGAAGTGGGATGTTCGCTGATGATTGTACAGTGTTAATTACTAACTGCAATTCCTCAGATACTGAAGCAGTCTGTGTCCAAATGCAGCAAGACCTGGACAACAGTCAGGCTTGGACTGACAAGTGGCAAGTAACATTTGGACCGCACAAGTGCCAGGCAATGACCATCTCCAACGAGAGAGGATCCAACCATCTCCCCTTGATATTCAATGACGTTACCATCACTGAATCCCCCATTATCAACATCCTGGGGGTTACAAGAATATGAATGAGGAACTGTTGGAGGCCGTTGCTCTGCCATTTAATAATATCATGGCTGATCTGATAGCAACCTCAACTCCACTTTCCCTCCTACTCCCGATACCCTTTGGTTCCCTTGTTAATCAAGAATTTATCTGTCTCTGCTTTAAAAAGTGACCCTCCACAAGTCTCTGGGGAAGAGAGTTGCAAAGACTCATGACCCTCTGAAAGGAAAAGACTATAAGAACATAAGAAAATAAGAACATAAGAACTAGGAGCAGGAGTAGACCATTTGGCCCCTCGAGTCTGCTCCGCCATTCAATAAGATCATGGCTGATCTTTTTGTGGACTCAGCTCCACTTACCCGCCCGCTCACCATAACCCTTAATTCCTTTACTCTTTAAAAATTTATCTATCTTTGCCCTAAAAACATTCCGTGAGGTAGCCTCAACTGCTTCACTGGGCAGGGAATTCCACAGATTCACAACTCTTTGGGTGAAGAAGTTTCTCCTCAACTCAGTCCTAAATCTGCTCCCCCTTATTTTGAGGCTATGCCCCTAGTTCTAGTTTCCACTAGTTCCACCAGTGGAAACAACCTCCCTGCTTCTATCTTATCTATTCCCTTCATAATTTTATATGTTTCTATAAGATCCCCCCTCATTCTTCTAAATTCCAATGAGTATAGTCCCGGTCTACTCAGTCTCTCCCCATAAGCCAACCCTCTCAACTCCGGAATCAACCTCGTGAATCCTCCAGTGCCAGTATATCCTTTCTCAAGTAAGGAGACCAAAACTGTACACAGTACTCCAGGTGTAGCCTCACCAGCAACTTATACAGCTGCAACATAGCCTCACTGTTTTTAAACCCCATCCCTCTAGCAATGAAGGACAAAATTCCATTTGCCTTCTTAATTACCTGCTGCACCTGCAAACCACCTTTTTGTGATTCATGCACAAGGACACCCAGGTCCCTCTGCACAGCAACATGCTGCAATTTTCTACCATTTAAATAATAGTCTATTTTGCTGTTATTCCTACCAAAATTAATGATCTCACATTTACCAACATTGTACTCCATCTGTCAGACCCTTGACCATTTACTTAAACTATCTATATCCTTTTGCAGACTTTCAGTGTCCTCTGCACACTTTGCTCTACCACTCAAATTAGTGTCATCTGCGAACTTTGACATGCTACACTTGGTCTCCTACTCCAAATCATCTATGTTCGCCTTATCTCCAACTTAAGTGGGCAACCCCTTATTTTTAAATTGTGTCCCCTAGTTCCAGTCTCCCCTACAAGGGGAAACATCCTTTCAACTTCATCCCTGTCAAGACCTCTCAGGATCTTACATGTTTCAACGAGATCACCTGTCATTCTTCTAAACTCCAATGGATACAGGATCAACTATCTTAACTAAATTGCCCCTTAGTGAACCAAGATGTGTAGGTTAGAGGAATTAGCAGGGTAAGTATGTGGAGGTATGGGATTAGGGCCTGGATAAGATGCTCTGTCAGAGAGATGGTGCAGACTTGATGGGCTGAATGGCCTCCTGTTGTATTGTAGGGATTCTATGATTAAGGTTCCGATCTATCTGTGTGTCATTAGCAATTTTGTTTTTTAATTTGTTCATAGAATGTGGGCATTGCTGGCTGGCCAGCATTTATTGCCCATCCCTAGTTGCCCTTGGAGGGCAGTTAAAAGTGAATCACATTGCTATGGCTCTGGAGTCACATGTAGGTTAGACCGGGTAAGGACGGCAGATTTCCTTCCCTAAAAGGACATTAGTGAACCAGATGGGTTTTTATGACAATCGACAATGGTCTCATGGTCATCATTAGATTTTTAATTTCAGATTTTTATTGGATTCAAATTTCACCATTTGTCGTGGTGGGATTCGAACCTGGGTCCCCAGAGCATTACCCTGGGTCTCTGGATTACTAGTCCAGGGCAAATACCACAACGCCACTGCCTCCCCTAAATTTAGCAAGCATACATTTGGCCCCTTTATCCAAGTCATTGCCATAAATCGTAAATAGTTGAGGTCCCAACTGATCCCTGGGGCACTCCACTCGTTACATCTTTCCAACCCGAAAATCACCAGTTTAAGCCTGCTCTCTGCTCCCTGTTAATTAACCAATCCTCTATCCGTGCTGATATGGTAACCCTAACACGATGAGCTCTAACCTTTGATGTGGCACCATGTTAGAAGCCTTCTGGAAATTGAGTTGGACCGGCCCTATAAATACTATGGCTACAAGGACACATGAGAGGCTGAGAATTCTGCGCTAAGTCCCTCACCTGCTGACTCCCCAAAGCCTGTTCATCTACAAGGCACAAGTCAGGAGTGTGATGGAATACTCTCCACTTGCCCGGATGGGTGCAGCTCCAACAACACTCAAGAAGCTCAACACCATCCAGGATAAAGCAGCCCCGCTTGATTGGCACCCCTTACACTGCCTTAACAATTCACTCCCTCCATCACTACCGATGCGCAGTGGTAGGCATGTGTACCATCCACAAGATGTACTGCAGAAACCCGCCAAACGCTCTTTGGACAACGCCTTCCAGACCCGCGACTTCTACCACCTAGAAGGACAGTGGCAACAGGCACTTGGAAACACCACCACCTTCAGGTTCGTATTGACGTGACTACACCTCACACGTGAAGATGCCCCACGTCAGTAGGGAGTCTTGGAAACAAAAGCTGCGTAAATCAGCCCTTTAAGAGATGGAGAGGAAGAAAATAATACTGGACACAAAACTAACACAACTCATCACCTCTGGACCTTTCCCAGACGTCTTAAAACTATCCATTTTTTCAACCAGTCAGAGCTAATTTTAGTTTCAATCTAGCTTACTTCACATCAAACGCCATTTGTGATTCATCTGCCCAGCCGATAAGGCTCCCTTCCTCTGTCGGTGCCTTTGAATTTTATCCCTTCCCTCTCAACATCCTGTCTTTCCCACGCAGCTCGGTATCCACTGTAGACTTAGATGTTCTGCTTTAATGCTTTTATCAAGATTTTTTTTTATATAAACATCACGAACAGCGGGCGGGAAGTCTGGGATGGATCCCTAGGGTGTTCTCCAGGGAGCAGCTGTCCAATTAAACCCAGCGCCATGGATCATCAGCTTTCATTACACATGATTTAGCCAATTTATTAGCCAATTTTCCGTCCTCCCTTTTATCACAGGACGTCTAATTTCAGCCTTCGTCTCCTGTGGGACCCTTTATTAAATGCCTTTTCAAAGTCCCGATATAATATCTGCCACATTCCCCTTATCAATCAATCTTTTTTGCATCTTCAAAGAATTCCAATACCTTCATTCTGTATCAGTTGCTTTTCCTAAATCCAAGTTGCCTTGGAATTCTAGCCTTTGCCCTCGTTAAACGTGCTTGAATTACTTCCTTTGTAATAAACTTCAAAGGTTTCCTATTATAGATGTCAAAGCGAGTAGACCAACCGGGGTATATTTACTGATCCGCCACTATACTGTGGATCTATCTTTCACCATCGAGAAGGAAGAGTCGATTTATCTAATAACTCCCACTGTCGACTTCTGCTCACTTTCAAATATTGGGACAACGTTCCAACTCTTCCATTTAATTATCTACCAAAAACCTCATCGACTCTTGCCTTTTCGGCAAAGGGGAGTCCATTCATCTAGTCTATCAGCACTCTCAAAATACAACTCTACCCAGAGCCTTGTGTTAAATAAGCTCAACTGTTTTACAGGGTGGGCGGTTGGGAGAAATTGGGCCCCACTGTCCCCATTTTTGTAACGGGAAATGGGGGCAAAAAGCAGCAAGGGGAGGCAGTGGCATAGCAGTATTGTCACTGGGCTAGTAATCCAGGGTACTGCTCTGGGCACCAGAGTTCGAATCCCACCATGGCAGATGGTGGAATTTGAATTCAATAAAGAAATATCTGGAATTAAGAATCTATTGATGACCATAGAAAGCATTCTTTCTGGTTGTCTCACAGCTTGGTATGGCTCCTGCTCTGCCCAAGACCGCAAGAAAAGGTCGTGAATGTAGCCCAATCCATCACTCAAACCAGCCTCCCATCCACTGACTCTGTCTACACTTCCCGTTGCCTTGGAAAAGCAGCCAGCATAATTAAGGATCCCATGCACCCCGGACATTCTCTCTTCCACCTTCTTCTGTCAGGAAAAAGATAAAAAGTCTGAGGTCACGTACCAACCGACTCAAGAACAGCTTCTTTCCTGCTGCCATCAGATATTTGAATGGACCTACCTCGCATTAAGTTGATCTTTCTCTACACCCTAGCTATGACTGTAACACTGCAGTCTGCACTCTCTCCTTTCCTTCTCTATGAATGGTATGCTTTGTCTGTATGGCACACCAGAAACAATACTTTTCACTGTACACTAATACATGTGACAATAATAAATCAAATCAAATCAAAATTAAATTGTCGATTGTCGGAAAAACCCATCCGGTTCAAGGATGTCCTTTAGGGAAGGAAATTGGCCGTCCTTACCTGGTCTGGCCTACATGTGACTCCAGAGCCACAACAATGTGGTTGACTCTCAACTGCTCTCTGAAATGGCCCGAGCAAACCACTCAGTTCAAGAGCGATTAGGGATGGGCAATAAATGCTGGCCAGCCAGCGACGCACATGTCCCATGAATGAATTTTTAAAAAGGTGAAATTTGAATTCAATAAAAAAAAGCTTCCATGATACAGGGTAGCACTGGAGCTGCTCCCGGGGAAATGATTAGAAGACATGAGTTCCTGTCTGTATTGTAATGACAGACACTGGAATGTGGTATAGACATTTAACACACACTTTTCAAAAACAGTCTTATTATTTATTCGTTCTGAGGGTGTAGTCATTGCTGGCAAGGCCAGTGTTTATTACACATCCCTAATTGCCCTTGAAAAGGCGCTGGTTCTTGACCCAGCGATAGTGAAGGAATGGCGATACAGTTCCAAGTTAGGATGGTGCGTGGCTTGATGGGGAATTTGGAAGTGATGGTTTTCCTACGCTTCAGCTGCCTTTTCTCTCCAGATGGTGGAGGTCACTGGTTCGGGAAGCTCTGTCAATGATACCTTACTTATCAAGCAGCAGGGACTTGTAGGCTTTCAAGGTCCCTGAGGAACCACATTTGGGATTTATCTTGACCCATTCTGATGGTCAAGATGGGGTTTATCGTAAGGAACTTATTAGTGATTTCCCATATTCCTCAGTCCTTGATCTAAAAGATGTCTGCTGGTAGATAGAACCCAGAGTCGCCACAGTGAAGGAGGAGGCCATTTGGCCCATTGAGTCTGCACTGACTTTCCAAAAGAGCATCTTACCCAGGCCCACCCCTCCTGCCCTATCCTCGTGACTCTGCTCATTTACCGTGGCTAATCCACCTAACCTGCACATCTTTGGGGACTGTGGGAGGAAACCGGAGCACCTGGAGGAAACCCACACAGACACGAGGAGAACTTGCAGACTGCACAGACAGTGACCCGAGGCTGGAATCAATCCTGCTGCTATAGCGATTGTGTACAGGAAGCGCGCTCCATATGGAACACCAAGATGGAATGTGGCCTCCAGTAGGTGGTTGAACAGGCCATGAGGGAGTGGTAAGGGAGATGCAGTTTTAGCTCCATTCGAAATATCCAATGTTGTTTCTATAAAACAACTTTTTTTTGCCCACAGCATACAACAAACTATCTGATTTCACTCCCCGACAAAACACCCTGCCAGCAAACCTAATTTATTTATTTATTATTGTCACAAGTAGGCTTACATTAACACTGCAATGAAGTTACTGTGAAAATCCCCTGTCACCACACTCTGGCGCCTGTTCAGGTACACTGAGGGAGAATTTAGACAAATAGAAACCTACGCAGGAATATTTCCTTTACTTACACTGAGTTCTTTGTTGATCAGGCTCAGGAGTACATCAGTGCAGATCAGTACCCCGCTGCGTCCGATCCCGGCACTGCAGTGGACAACAATGGGTCCTCGATGGTGCACCTCCCGCATGTACAGAATGAAACGTACAAGCTCCTCCGATGAGTTTGGTGTGCCGTGATCAGGCCATGTGATAAATTTTAGATGTTTGACATAATGTACTTCTTCCGTCTGAAATAGGTAAAGGCACACTGAAATCAAACCATGGCCGAGCCTATTAGACATCATTGCAGAATGGCGTTTGATATCCCCGCTCATTGCACAACCATGCTCTTGGGTACTGCCCAGCCTCGGGTACTGCCCGACCTTGAATAGTGCCTGGTCTTGTGTACTGCCCGGCCTTGGGTACTGCCCACTCTGGGTACAGTCCAGCCTTGGGTACTGCCCGCACTAGGGTACTGCCCAGTCTTGGGTACTGCCCACTCTGGGTACAGTCCAGCCTTGGATACTGCCCACTCTGGGTACTGTCCAAACTTGGATACTGCCCACTCTGGGTACTGTCCAAACTTGGGTACTGCCCACTCTGGGTACTGTCCAAACTTGGATACTGCCCACTCTGGGTACTGTCCAAACTTGGATACTGCCCACTCTGGGTACAGTCCAGCCTTGGGTACTGCCCGCACTAGGGTACTGCCCAGCCTTGGGTACTGCCCACTCTGGGTACTATCCAGCCTTGGATACTGCCCACTCTTGGTACAGTCCAGCCTTGGGTACTGTCCAGCCTTGGGTACTGCCCACCCTGGGTACTGCCACACTTGGGTAATGCCCAGCCTTGGGTGAAAAAGTTTATTTTATTAGTGTCACAGGTAGGCTTACATTAACACTGCAATAAAGTTTCTGTGAAAATCCCCTAGTCGCCACACTCCGGCGCCTGTTCGGGTACACTGAGGGAGAATTTAGCATGGCCAATGCACCTAACCAGCATGTCTTTGGGCCGGGGGAGGAAACTGGAGCACCCGGAGGAAACCCACACAGACATGGGGAGAACGTGCACAGTCAGTGACTTAAGCAAGGAATCGAACCCAGCTCCCTGGAGCTATGAAGCAGCAGTGCTAACCACTGTGCCACCATGCCTGCCTGGCCTTGGGTACTCCACCCAAGGACCCTTCCTTGGTAGTGAGTCTGGTAGCAATTTAATCTGGAAGGGCTCCTCACCTGCTTTTCACCCGTACAAATTTTGCAAGCAGTTCCCCCCACTGAATATCAGTCCTGACCAGAAACACGGGCAGATTTCATATTGAGTGTCACATTGTTATCACACTGTTGACCGGGCTTGCATTAGCTGGAGCAGCAATGATCAGTAAATCGAACGTGGGCGTAGATTTGTACCGCTCGATACTGGGACCACACAGGGGAACGTACAACCAGAGCTTCCTTTCTGCTTAGCAATCACCCAGAATGGTATCAGTAGCTTTTTCTGAAGAACGAGGATATACAGCATAATGAATGTAACCCATCTCTGTAACCTTCTCTTTGTAGATCGTGAGGTATGTTTCTCATTGGAAACTAGGTCACTTACAGCTTGTATTTGTCGCCCGAGGAAATCAGCAACTATCTTCTTGTCACTGGGATGCAGTGAGGTTTTATTTCCACTCAGATTTCTCTACCAGTGTTAAAACTTAGCGATAGACTTCCCTATTCCTTTGTCCGAGCTCCCTGAATCTCCTAAACGCAGCAAAACTGGACTGCTAATCCGAACAAAACTGGACAAGAAGGATCCCGAACCAATCTTCCATATCTTTTTAATGGACAAAAAAGAACAGGCTCTCTTGCAGGCCATGGAATCTTACAGCACAGGAGGCCATTCAGTCCATCATATTGGTACCAGCTCTTAGGTAAAACTACCCAATTATTCCTACTCCTTCCCCATAACATATAAATTCGTCCCCTCGACTCTCTCTCGAGGATGTTGCTGTTGAATCTCCTTCCCAACCAGATCACAGTGTGTTTCAGATTATAACTGTGCGGAGGGACCTGGGTGTCCTTGTGCATGAATCGCAAAAAGGTGGTTTGCAGGTGCAGCAGGTGATTAAGAAGGCAAATGGAATTTTGTCCTTCATTGCTAGAGGGATGGAGTTTAAAAACAGGGAGGTTAGGTTGCAACTGTATAAGGTGCTGGTGAGGCCACACCTGGAGTACTGGGTACAGTTTTGGTCTCCTTACTTGAGAAAGGATATACTGGCACTGGAGGGGGTACAGAGGAGATTCACTAGGTTGATTCTGGAGTTGAGAGGGTTGGCTTATGAGGAGAGATTGAGTAGACTGAGGCTATACTGATTGGAATTCAGAAGAATGAGGGGAGATCTTATAGAAACATATAAGATTATGAAGGGAATAAATAGGATAAGGGGCGGCACGGTGGCACAGTGGTTAGCACTGCTGCTTCACAGCGCCAGGGACCCGGGTTTAATTCCCGGCTTGGGTCACTGTCTGTGTGGAGCTTGCACATTCTCCCCGTGTCTGCGTGGGTTTCCTCCGTGTGCTCTAACCAAATGTAAATCTGTGGAAAGAAAGAAATGTGCTCAGTAACTATTTTCTAATTCTGTTTAATTCCTTACCTCGCTGTCTGTCATCCTCAGGGCACTTATTTCGAAAGAATCCAACATCTGGTGATTTTCCAACATGAGGTGGTACTTGTGAACGCTGGTCGGTTTGTACATTTTGTCAGGCCAGTACCTGTGACACTTGACCTTTCCCCGCTCGTGTTCAAGGGTCATCATAGCGATGACGTCAGCTTTGTTTTCCCAGATCATTTGCCAAAAGTCGTTGGTGGTGCCAGGCAGTGGTCCTTGGCAGGCGATGTATAAGTGCTCCTCGGAGCCGACGGGCATCCGAATGTAACTGGCATTGATGTAGCCATGGCCCTCGATAGGGACCCGGGTTCGGTCATCTGAAGTTGTGGAAAACAATGCATTTTAAACAGCGGTGACTGAGCTCATTGAAGTTGTAGGAAATACAGCACAGTAGCAGGTCCACACCTTTCGCCATCTCATCCTGTCAACATCCTTTCCCCCTCCTGTATTCATTGGACTTTCCCATCAATAAATCTACGCTTGTGGGTCAGCATGGTGACACAGTGGTTAGCACTGCTGCCTCACCGCGCCAGGGACTCGGGTTCCATTCCAGCCTTGGGTCACTGTCTGTGTGGAGTTTGTACATTCTCCCCGTGTCTGTGTGGGTTTCCTCCGGGTGCTCCGGTCCGTCCCACAGTCCAAAAGACATGCTGGTTAGGTGGATTGGCCATGTTAAATTGCCCCTTAGTGTCTAAAGGTGTGTAGGTTAGGTAGATTGGCCATGTAAATTGCCCCCCAGTGTCCAAAAATGTGTAGGTTAGGTTAATGGGCCATGATAAATTGCTCCTTAGTGTCCAAAGATGTGCAGGTTAGGGGAATTGGCCATGATAAGTTACCCTTTATTATCAGGGGACTAGCAGGGTAAAAACGTGAGGTTACGGGGATAGGGCCTGGGTGGGATTATTGTCGGTGCAGGCTCAATGGGCTGAATGGCCTCTTTCTGCCGTGTAGGGATTCTATGATTTTATTCACCTCCTCTACTCCTTGCAGTAATGAGCTCCACATTATAACTACTCTCTTGGTAAAGAAGTTTTTCCTGAATTCCTTATTGGATTAATTAGTGACTATTTTAAATTTTAAGCCTTTAGTGTTACTCTTCCCCATTAGGGGGTAACATCTTTGCTTGAATCTCCTGATATTCTTCAAGTTTGCAATTCTTAGAATCCTCCTCCTCCACAGAAAAGCCCCTCGGCCAGTTCCAATACTTCCTATCAGGGCTCAACTTTTAGCTTGTCAACTTTGGATTTTGACATTTCCCCTCCATCTTAAACTGACCCCCTTTCACCATCGTCCCAGATGACCATAGGCTGCTCTCCCCTTTGACGGGGAGAGCTGACCCGGTGGTACTTTAACCTGAGGTTCACCACACCCCAGGCAAGGGGCAAGGTTGAGAAGGATGGATACCATCAGCCGGTACGGGAATTGGACCCACGCTGTTGGTGCCACTGTCGCAAACCAGCTGTCCCGCCAACTGAGCTAAACCGACTCTCAATATCCCATATATGTATTCCTCAATGCAACACACCCCCGCCCCCGCATACACCCTCTCACACCAGGTCGTCTGTTTGTTCTTATTGTTGCAGTTTCTACAGCTTTAACACATTCTCCCTCCACTGCAACCAAAAGAGAAAATGCTGGAAAATCTCAGCAGGTCTGGCAGCATCTGTAAGGAGAGAAAAGAGCTGACGTTTCGAGTCCGGATGACCCTTTGTCAAAGCTAAAAGGCCAAAGGGTCATCTGGACTCGAAACGTCAGCTCTTTTCTCTCCTCACAGATGCTGCCAGACCTGCTGAGATTTTCCAGCATTTTCTCTTTTGGTCTCCCTCTTTTCAGTTCTGACGAAGAGTCTACGGACGTGATCTTACCGGCCGTTCACGCCACGCTCCCGCCGCGGCGAGGTCGGAGAATTTAGCGGCCAACCAAACCTCCATTCACTGCGGCAGGATGGGAAAATCCCACCGATGTGAACAGTGGTAAGAATCCAGCCAATGACTCGAAACATTAACTCTGTCTCCTGCTAGATGCTGGCAGAACTGTTGAGTTTTTCTGGCATCCTCTGCTCTTGTTCCAATCTTTACCTTCATTATTCTCCTTTCTCCTTGGAGAGACGTAGGATGAGAGGAGACCTAATAGAGGTATATAAGATGTTGAGAGGCATAGATCGGGTGGACTCGCAGAGGCTTTTTCCCAGGGTGGAAATGGCTGCTACGAGAGGACACAGGTTTAAGGTGCTGGGGGGTAGGTACAGGGGAAATGTTAGGGGGAAGTTTTTCACACAGAGGGTGGTGGGCGAGTGGAATCGGCTGTGGTGGAGGCAAACTCAATAGGGTCTTTTAAGAGACTCCTGGATGGGTACATGGGACTTAATAGGATGGAGGGTTATAGGTAGGCCTAAAAGGTAGGGATATGTTCAGCACAACTTGTGGGGCCGAAGGGCCTGTTTTGTGCTGTAGTTTTTCTATGTTTCTATTATAATCCAGAGACCAGAGCTATGAGCTGTAATCTGAGTGTGGTCTGACCCAAGTTAGGCAAACCTTCCACACATCTCTGTTTTTCTTTGTAATTCCTCTCAAAATGAGTCTCAATGCCTGGTTTACTCTTTTTTTTAATGAATTCATTAACCTGCACTGCTACTTGTAGAGAGCACAATTGCAGAGATCATGTGAGTTGCAGAGTTAGATCAAGAAGGTTCGAGATAGGGGAAGGTGAGAGAATGGATAGATCTAAATGCGAGGTGGTGAATTTTAAAATTGAGTAGCTTGCAACTTGAGTTTTCAAAGTTTTTGAAAGTTTATTTATTAGTGTCACAAGTGAGGCTTACATTAACACTGCAATGAAGTTACTGTGAAAATCCCCTAGTGGCCACACTCCGGCGCCTGTTCGGGTACGCTGAGGGAGAATTTAGTACGGCCAATTCACCTAACCAGCATGTCTTTCAGACTGTGGGAGGAAACTGGAGCACCCGGAGGAAATCCACGCAGACACGGGGAGAACGTGCAGACTCCGCACAGACAGTGACCCAAGCCATGAATTGAACTCAGGTCCCTGGCGCTGTGAGACAGCAGTGCTAACCACTGTGCCACCGTGCCGAGTCAACGTAGGTCATTGGTGTGAAGTTCCTGGGGCAAAAACAGGTATGTTTTCAGCCAGAGATATTTAGAATTAGAACTGCCCGAGCTGTGAAACATGGACCCTTTATTATCTCTCCCTAGCAGACTCCCTCTGCTGGTACATGTACTTATGGTAGTCTCAAGTGAACAAAATGCAATTTTTCATACACTACAAGTGGGCACTGGGATGACGGGTGAAAGAGAATTAGGAAGCAGGTAGCAAAGATTTAATTTTTTGTTAATTCATTCATGGGACATGGAAGTCACTGGCTGGGCCAGCATTTATTGCCCATTCCTAGTTGCCGTTGGAGGGCAGTTGAAAGTCAACCACATTGCTGTGGCTCTGGAGTCACATGTAGGCCAGACCGGGTAAGGACGGCAGATTTCCTTCCCTAAAGGACATTAGTGAACCAGATGGGTTTTTCCGACAACCGACAATGGTTTCATGGTCATCAGTAGATTCTTAATTCCAGATATTTGTTATTGAATTCAAATTCTACCATCTGCCGTGGCGGGATTCGAACCCGGGTCCCCAGAACATTAGCTGAGTTACTGGATTAATAGCCGAGGGGTAAATACCACCGCCTTCCCTTGAGTTAACCTCAAGGGTACAGTCTCCTGAGCTTTTGTGTAACACACCTGAATGATGTTATCGGATATAAAAACTGTTAAAGAAATGCTGTAAAAATCCAGAAATCAAACACAGAGTTAATCTTTGAAATGTTATTTAAGTTAGAATTCGACAGAATTTGTTCTGATTCCTTCGGTTGTGTCATCCTGCATTTGTTACATAAAAACGTAGGAATCGGTCGATGAAAAAAGGAGCAAGGCCCATCTATCTGCCTTCCCCCATCCTGGTAGTCATAGGGTATGTTGAGAATGGAATTATTGACTAATCATTACAATTCATCTCAATCAGTTAGTTTATTACAGACTCAGATAGGAGCAGGCAATGGCCTAGTGGTATTATCACTAGGCTATTAATCCAGAAACTCAGCAAATGTTGTGGGGATCTGGGTTCGAATCCCGCCATGGCAGATGTTGGAATTTGAATTCAGTAAAAAAAATATCTAGAATTAAGAATCTACCGATGATCATGAAACCATTGTCAGAAAACCCATCTGGTTCACTCAAGTCCATTACAGAAGGGAATCTGCCGTCCTTACCCGGTCTGGCCTATATGTGACTCCAGAGCCACAGCAATGTGGTTGACTCCCAACTGCCCTTGGGCAACTAGGGATGGGCAATAAATGCTGGCCCTGCCCATGTCCCACGAATGAATAAAAAAAGACATGAGACAAGGAAAGCCCCAGTGGTGGAAAGCTTTAGTAACCACATGATTTTCATTTATACAGCGCTTTTCACCACCTCCGCATATCTCAAGGTGTTCTACAACTAATGATGTGTTTTTGAAGTAAAGCGTCGGAAGCACAGCAGCAGATTTGTGCACAGCAAGCTCCCACAAACAGCAATGAGATAATGAACAGGTAATCCATGCTTTAGTGATGTTGACCGAGGGATAAATATTGGCTACAACACTGGGGATAATTAACCCTCCCACTCATAGAAATCATAGAAACCCTACAGTGCAGAAGGAGGCCATTCGGCCCATCGAGTCTGCACCGACTACAATCCCACCCAGGCCCTACCCCCACATATTTACCCGCTAATCCCTCTAACGTACACATCCCAGGACTCTAAGGGGCAATTTTAGCATGGCCAATCAACCTAACCCGCACATCTTTGGACTGTGGGAGGAAACTGGAGCACCCGGAGGAAACCCACGCAGACACGAGGAGAATGTGCAAACTCCACACAGACAGTGACCCGAGCATCGAACCCGGGACCCTGGAGCTGTGAAGCAGCAGTGCTAACCACTGTGCTACCGTGCCGCCCACTCTTCTCTGAAATAGTGCCGCATCTATGTGCAAGGGCAATATGATGTCTCATCTGAAAGATAACATCGACAACAATGCAGCACTCCCTCAGTACTGCACTGGAGTGCCAAACTAGAGTTTTGTGTACAAGCCCTGGCAGTGGGACCTGTACCCACAACCTTTGAACTTGGTGACTGACAAAGGCCTGAAGTTACCCATTCCTTCCCAGCATGCTACGCTTACCGCATACATTATATCTCAAATTATGTGATTTTCCAATGCCTTTTTGCTATTCCAATTCTCTTCCCGCACCTAGTGATGCACTAAGTCAGACTTTTGTCTGTTTCCATGGCTAGTAATTCCCGGAACAGGTCGCTAGTCTGTCATCAGGGGGCTTATAGCTTGAGGGGCGCCACTCCACATCAAGCGTGGCTGACCAGGAGTCTCTCCCGCTCTTACTGCCAGCCATTGGCGTGTTTGGAAGGATTTTGCACGTTGACACTCGACCTGTTTGGCCGCGTTATGAACGCACCTTCCTCGGCCATCAAGTCCTGGGGTGGGACTCGAACCCGGAGCTGCTGGCTCAGAGGCAGGGACGCTAACCCACTGCGTCACAAGACCTTCCTTCTCACTCTAGCAGTATTTTTCCCCCTAGTTTGTGTTGTGTGTTACTGTAAACTGCCTACCCATTTCTCCTGCACGGATTGTGACTGGGCCTTGTTGTAAACCAGGCTGGGAGGGAGTCCTCCCTCAAGACAGCCAGAATTCCCGTCATTCAGATGATGTTATGTCCGTGTGGAGATTTATCTGATGGCGGCGGCGAGCTCTGAAAGCTCTGCGCCACAGTGGGCGGCACGGTGGCACAGTGGTTAGCACAGGGACCTGGGTTCGATTCCCAGCTTGGGTCACTGTCTGTGTGTGTGGAGTTTGCGCATTCTCCCCATGTCTGCGTGGGTTTCCTCCGGGTGCTCCCATTTCCTTCCACAGTCCAAAGATGTGCGGGTTAGGTGGATTGGCCATGCTAAATTGCCCCGAAGCGTCAGGGGGACTAGCTAGGGTAAATGCATGGGGTTATGGGGATGGGGCCTGGGTGGGATTGTGGTCGTTGCAGGCCCGATGGACCGATTGGCCTCCTTCTGCACTGAAGGGATTCTATAGATTCTCTGATTAATTCTGAATTTACAGCCCCATCCCCGAAGCCTCCACCCCTTTGTATTTGCTGCAGATATTACAGGGGAAGGGGGGAGATCAGGATATCGAATTTGTTGATCAGCCCATGATCAAAGTGAATGGCAGAGGAAGCTCGAAGGGCCGAAAGGCCTCCTCCTGCTTCTAGCTTCTATGTTTCTATTACATTTTCCTCTTTATCTGAATCTTGACATCCCTTAATTTGAAAACTTAACAACAAATCAAAGACAAATTTGCATTCATGTAGCTCCTTCCACATCTTCGGGCCATCCCAACTCACTTAAAAGCCAAATTAAGTGACGTCACTGCCGCCATGTTGGAGCCAATCTGTGCACAGCAAGCTCCCATAAACGGCAGTGGAGTTGATGACTGGATAATCTGTTTTGAGGTAATCTGTTGGTTGAGGGAGAAATGAGAAGGTTGGACACTGGAAGGACTCCCTTGCTGCTCTTTAAGAGTTGCTGTGGTAGTCTTTGACATTCAGTTGGGTCGGCAATGGTCCCCTGCTCACCCTCTTCACCTGAATTGTTGGAGCTGTAGGGATTGTCCAGAGGACTTATGGTTCTCATGTGTCAACCTCACTGATCTTTGGCACCCAAAGCAATTGTGCTCAAAGTCAGTTGACAGGATAAACGCAAGCCGTTGCATGAGATGGAATCCTGGTTTGTGAGAGTGTTTGTTCCAGTGAATTTACTTACAGGGCAGGATGTCTCTATATCTGTTCTTTTCCCTGTTTTCTGGTGCTTTTCCCACTATACAGTCATCAACGGGTTTCAGGTGTTCCAATGCCTTGAAGAGAGAGGAAGAGGTGTGACAGATGTAAACACAACAGTTCACTAAATGGGCTATTATGGTTCACTATTATGGATGGCATGGTGGCACAGTGGTTAGCACTGCTGCTTCACAGCACCAGGGACCCTGGTTTGATTCCCGATTTGGGTCACTGTTTATGTGGAGTTTGCACGTTCTCCCCGTGTCTGCGTGGGTTTCCTCCAGATGCCCTGGTTTCCTCCCACAGTCTGAGAGATGTGCTGGTTAGGTGCATTGACCCGAACAGGCGCCAGAGTGTAGCGACTAGGGGAATTTAACTTCATTGCAGTGTTAATGTAAGCCTTATTTGGGATTAATAAACTTTAACTTTAAATGTTAAATGGCAAAAATTTGTTTTTGGGAGGTCGGTTGAGGGTTAAGTATTGTCCAGAACACCAGGGAGAACCTCCCTGCTCTTTGATATAGTGCCGTGGAGTTTTTTTCTTACATATATCCAAGCCGGCAGACTTAATGCCTCATCCACAAGGGGGTACCTCTGACAGTGCAGCTCTCCATCAATACTGCAATGGAATTTCAGCCTTGATTTTTCAAGTTAAGCCCAAGCGTTGGCCTTGAACCTGGAACCTTGTTTTTATTTTATTCATTCATGGGATGTGGGCGTTGCTGGCTGAGCCAGTATTTATTGACCATCCCTGAAGGCATTTAAGAGTCAACCTGGATCTGGAGTCACATGTCAGCCAGACCAGGTAAGGATAGCAGATTTCCTTCCCCAATGGACATTAGTGAATCAGATGGGTTTTTAACGGCAATCGACAATTGTTTCATCCGTTAAGACTTAATTCCAGATTTTTATTGAATTCAAGTTGCGCCACCTGCCATGGTGGGATTTGAACCTGTGTTCCCAGAGCATTACCCTGGATTACTAGCCCAATGACAATACCACTACGCCACTGCCTCCTCTACCAACGGAGCCGCAGCTGATAACCTCAGTGAAAATATTCAATAAAATAAAAACTAAAGTAAATTTAAATGAACTAATTCTAAATAAAAATCTCAAAAGACTCTTCAGATAACATTAAACCACCCATCCATGATAGAAACTTTTCACAGAGCGAGAGAGAGAGAAAGATCTGCATTATTGATGCCTCTCTATCACACATTTGACCCACTAATGGAAAACTGTGCGCTGAGTAAGGACACCAGCCTTGATTATTCGGCCTTCGTCCGTTTGATCAGGGTGAGGAGAGAAATGTTTTCGCCACGACTCAAAGTTGTCCATCAAACAACAGAGTTCAAAGCCACAATTTAACAAATGTTTTGCTCGACATCCTATTGATAAAACGTGAACAGGTCTGGCCCCAACCTCTTGCCAAAGAGTTTAAAGATGTGTATTTTTCAACTGAACGATGTGGGCACAGGCTTTTGAAACATGACACTGGTTTTCGATAGATTAGCCATTTAGAGGTAGCGGCACGCCTTCCTTTGTTGCGACATGCCACCAGTTTGAACCTTGACATCTTTCTTTCAACCAACCTAGAGCTGATGGGAGACCTCTTTTGTAGATGAAAGACATCAACTCAGGCCTACACTTTTCCATCAAGGACAGGAGAGTTTCATTTCTGAGGTACGATTGGATAGGCTGGGCTTGTTTTGTTCTGATGTGGAGATGCCGGCGTTGGACTGGTGTAAACACAGTAAGAAGTCTCACAACAACTCACAACAACTTTAATCTGGTGTTGTGAGACTTCTTACTTGTTTTGTTCTCCAGGGGGAACCCAGTTGAAGTATGTAAAACATTGAGATAGAGTGGATAATGGAAGGCCCTAATCCCCTTAGTTGTGGGGGTCCATAACCGTGATTTAGGGTAACAGGTAGAAGGTTTGGAGGGGGTTCAAGAGGAATTCACTGCCTTAACATGTGGTAGGGCATAAATGGGGAGGCAGTGGCATAGTGGTATTGTCACTGGACTAGTGACCCAGAGCAAGACCCGGGTACCCGGGTTCAAATCCTGCCACAGCAGATAGTGAAATTTGAATTCAATAAAATAATCTGGAATTAAAAGTCTAATGATAACCATTGTCGATTGTCGGAAAAACCCATCTGGTTCACTAATGCTCTTTAGGGAAGGAAATCTGTCATCCTTACCTGGTCTGGCCTACATGTGACTCCAGCAATGTGGTTGATTCTTAAATGCCCCGATAAAATGGAGGGCAGTTAGGGATGGACAATCAATGCTGGGTCCAGCCAGCGAAGCTCACCTCGCATAAATGAATTTTAAAAAGCCACTCATAACATTGAAAAAGCACTTGGATATGCATTTGAAGTGACGTAACCTACAAGGCTACGGACCAAGAGCTAGAAAGTGGGATCAGGCTGGATGGCTACTTGTTGAACAGCATGGTTACAATGGGCTGAATAGCCTCCCTCCTTGCGGCATACTTCCATGATTCTATTTAAATTCTTTATTGGCGCAATTTTCTTAAAATGTAGTGCAGAGATCCTTATGGATTGAAACAAGATGGCTTCCAAATCTTCTCTGCTTCTGGCAATTGGGTTGCCATAGCAACGCACAGTCTCCTAGCTTTTCCCGACATTTTAAGGCCTAATCTATCTTGAGCGACAAGCTCAGTCCTGCCTCGTTTGCACCCAGGACCAGCTAGCTCCCAGTCTGGCACTCAACCACTCTGAACTCTTTGAGTCGCAGTAGCGATCTTCACCCTGAAGTGAAAATGCAATGGACAGGAACGAGATGGGAAGAGGAACTTGAAAGGGCAGCAGGGCAGGCCACAGATATCAGTAAATCTGAAGAGGGACTTTGGCATCATGACGAGGAACCAAGGAGAAAAATAAGGGGGTATCAGTTGACAAATTGAAGGGAGCTGGTTGGCATGATATCAGGATCGGTGAGGTAATGGCCTAGTGGTATCATCACTAGACTAATGTTCTGGGGATCTGGATTCGAATCCCGCCACGGCAGATGGTGGGATTTGGATTCAATAAAAAAAATCTGGAATTAACAATCTACTGATGACCATGAAACAATTGTTGGAAAAACCCATGTGGTTCACTAATGTCCTTTAGGGAAGGAAATCTGCCGTCCTTACCTGCTCTGGCCTACATGTGACTCCAGAGCCACAGCAATGTGGTTGACTCTCAACTGCCCTCAGGCAACTAGGGATGGGCAATAAATTCTGGCCCAGCCAGCGACGCCCATGTCCCACAAATGAATAAAAAGAAAAGGATCAAGCCACGTATCAAAACAAATTACTGCGGATGCTGGAATCTGAAAGAAAATGCTGGAAAATCTCAGCAGGTCTGGCAGCATCTGTAAGGAGAGAAAGGGGGCTGATGTTTCGAGTCCAGATTACCCTTTGTCAAAGCATTGTAATGTATTTAAACCCTGCATTTGAAGTATGGACAGTCTGTCTACAATACAGGAAATGTTCCCTGAATGTGTTTGACTTTCCAGTGACTGATAAACAGTGTGTTCTGGAGTCGATGAACAGCGTAGGCTGCGTTTCTATTTCCCATGATCAAACACATAGCATCATGGGTTTGTCGTGTAGGTTTCTCAATTGATAGTTCTTCACATTGGATTAACAAGGTGTCCAACAACACCCGGTGATACAGACCGACAGTGTTGACTGCTGCAGGGGGGAATGTCAGAATCCAAACAGCAGAATCCAGCAGACAAATTCCCCAGCACTGATACGCTGGCAAAGCTCTCAAATATCCCGACATCCAGCTGCATTTGAGCATAATGTCCATCGGGGAATAATTCAATCCCAAAATCTGGATGGGCACAAGGTCGTCACAATTGTCACTGTGCCGCTGCTCATTTGTATTCTAACCTCGTCTTTTTAAAAAAAAATAAAACGATAAGAGGCAACAAAATGCTAAGTCACACTGTCCTTTCTCATTCAGCATCGTTGAATTAATTGCATGTGAAGTCTAAAGAGGCAGTTTCCTTCTTCTTTGCTCCACTTGCCACTCGGGAGACACTTGGCTCGCAGCCCACGATGACATCTCAGCTGAACTGGAACAGATTGGCTCCGATTCCGAACCTGACCCCGGCTGGCGCTTCCCATTTTCTTTGCCTCAGCAGCCGCCCACCAGCTTGCCCGACTCTGTCCCACCTCTCGCCGCCACCCCCTCCATCCAGCCCGGTGCCTGATTAGCACCGCACGCTCGGTGCCCAGCCAGGGCCGCAGGGGTGAGCGAGGCCCTTTCGGTGGCGTGAACCGCAAGGGCGAGAACACATCTGTCACTGAGGGACAATTTGCCTCGTGTCTTTTTGGATTGGATCTCCCTGGTCAGCCTCGGAAACGCGCATTAGATTAAAGACATGTTACTAATGCCTGTTTAAATTCAAGGCAATATTACTTCTCGCTCTCTGACACAGCTGTGCGCTGTGCCATCAGATGCCCAGATTTAAAGGACCCTTTGGCTTCCAGTGATTACACAATGAAGTGCATTTACATGATTATTTTTAGAAAATAACCCTTCTGCTATTCAATGCTTGCGGCAGAGGTTGTACACACTGGACATTATAGAACAATATTCCACACCTCTATTCATTACCATTATCTGCTTCTGTGCTTAATTCTTTTAACTCGATTATCAATTTTAATGCTAAATATAAGCAAAACTCAAAAATGGGGAAGAGATTTTGTTGTGATAATGCTCACTGTAAGATTCATAGAATCGTAGAGTCCCGACAGTGCAGAAGGAGGCCATTCAGCCCATCGAGTTAGAATGACTCTCTGAAAGAGCCTCTTACCCAGAACCGCCCCCCCCCCCCCCCCCTTAGTGGACACTCAGGGGCAATTTAGCATGGCCAATCCACCTAACCTACACATCTTTGGACACGAAAGGGCAATTTAGCATGGCCAATCCACCTAACCTACACATCTTTGGACACTAAAGGGCAATTTAGCATGGCCAATCCACCTAACCTACACATCTTTGGACACCAAGGAGCAATTTAGCATGGCCAATCCATCTAACCTACACATCTTTGGACACTAAAGGGCAATTTAGCATGGCCAATCCACCTAACCTGCACATCTTTGGACACTAAAGGGCAATTTAGCATGGCCAATCCACCTAACCTACACATCTTTGGACACCAAGGAGCAATTTAGCATAGCCAATCCACCTAACTTGCATATCTTTGGACACCAAGGAGCAATTTAGCATGGCCAATCCACCTAACCTGCACATCTTTGGACTGGGGGAGGAAACCAAAACACCCAGAGGAAACCCACGGGGAGAACGTGCAAACTCCACACAGCCACCCAAGGCTGGAATGGAACCCAGGTCCCTGGCGCAGTGAGGCAGCAATGCTGACCATTGTGCCACCATCAGATCAGCCACGACCTTATTGAATGGTGGAGTCGGCTCATGGGGCTGAATGGGCTACTCCTGCTGCCATATGTTCTTCGAATCAGAGAATTCCTACAGTGTAGAAGAGATATAGCCTATCGAGTCTGCACTGACTCTCTGACAGAGTACCTTACTCAACTCCATTTTCCTGCCTTATCCCCATAACCCTTGATTCCCTTACTGATTAAAAATCTTCCCATCTCAGCATTGGACATACTTAACCCAGCCTCTACAGCCCACAGCGGTAAAGAATTCCAGAGATTCACTACCCTCTGAGAGAAGAAATTCCTCCTCATCTCTCTCGGGAAAGGGTGACCCCCTCACTCTGAGATTGTGTCCTCTGGTCCTAGACTCTCCCACACGGGGAAACCACCTCTCAGCATCTACCCTGTCAATCCCCCAGAGAATCCGATATGTCTCAATAAATTAGTGACTATTGTGTTTGAAGCAATGATGATAGAACCTTAATCTGCTTCAATGGATCGGAATCTTCCTCCAACAGATCAGTGAAATTGATGGACAGAGTGAAGAAACAATGCTCCACAAACCCATGGTTTTAAAGAGATGTTTCATAGAATCATAGAACCCCTACAGTGCAGAAGGAGGCCATTCGGCCCATCGAGTCTGTACCAACCACAATCCCACCCAGGCCCTATTCCCATAACGCCATATATTTACCCTGCTAATCCCCCGACACTCGGGTCAATTTAGCATGGCCAATCCACCTAACCAGCACATCTTTGGAGTGTGGGAGGAAATCGGAGCACCCGGAGGAAACCCATGCAGATATGGAGAGAACGTGCAGACTCTGCACAGACCGTGACCCAAGCCGGGAATCGAACACGGGTCCCTGGCTGCGTGAGGCAGCGGCGCCACCGTGCCGCCCATGTCAGGGTATTTTATGGGTGTATCTCAGACATTAAATGACACCTTATAAACTCCTAAATGGCTTTTCCCCACTTTGCAAATAAAATCGCAGAGTGGTTTTGCAGTGTATTTGCATTTTATTGTATTACTGACACCTACTGGGTCAGTGTTTAAAAATAAGGGGTCCCACATTTAAGACGGAGACGAGGAGAAATTATTTCCTTCAGAGGGTGATGAGTCTCTGGAACTCTCTTCCTCAAAAGGAAATATTTGAATATTTTAAGATGTAGCTAGCTAGGCTCTTGATGAACAAAGGGGGGGGGGGGGTGAAAGGTTATTGGGGGTCGGCAGGAATGTAGGGTTGAGGTTACAGTCAGATAGGCCATGATCTAATTGAATGGGAGAGCAGGTTCGAGGGGCCGAATTCATGCTCCTAATTCATGTTCGTACGCGTGTATTGGTCATGTCACCTGTTGCTCTCTCCATCTCCCACCTCAACCAGCTCTCGCTACTCTCCCAACCTGGTATCTCCACCGTCGCAGCCTTACTGATCCAACCTTTGCCTGTTCTCTCATCGTAGAATCCCTTCCTTCACAAATATTTGCCGTGACTTTTTTATTTTATTCATTTGTGGAACATGGGCGTCGCTGGCTGGCCAGCATTCATTGTCCATCCCTAGTTGCCCGAGGGTAGTTGAGAGTTAACCACATTGCTGTGGCTCTGGAGTCACATGTAGGCCAGACCGGGTAAGGACGGCAGATTTCCTTCCCTAAAGGGACATTAGTGAACCAGATGGGTTTTTTCCGACAGTCGACAATGGTTTCATGGTCATCAGTAGATTCTTAATTCCAGATATTTTTTATTGAATTCAAATTCCACCAACTGCCGCGCCAGGATTCGAACCCGAGTCCCCAGAACATTAGGTGAGTTTCTAGATTAATAGTCTGGCGATAATACCACTAGGCCATCACCTCCCCGCAAATGCACTGCTTTCCACGTCACCATAGAGCGAAGCTGTTCTCCTGAACTTGGCTTAACTCTGGTTACCTTCCCAGCCCTAACAAAGTGATGGAGCAGGAAACACAAACCCCCGTGATATTCTCGAAACATCTGGGGTGCAAGTACTTGCGGGGAGGGTAACAGACTATCCACGTGGAGCTTACTCTAACATACCATAAACTCCTTAAGAGGCTGCTGCTGCTCCACTTGCTGCTGAAGGTTTGCAACGAGAGACTCCAGGTTCTCTCCGGAGTACTTACTGCTCACCCTGTTCTTCACCACGGGCCAGCTGATCAACTCAAACTCCGATACCATGGGCTTGCCTAACAGAGGCAGAGAAAAACACACAAGAGCTTGGTGAAGTCTGGGAGCAAGATCACATCATAAAGACCTTAGGAATAGAATTTTATATCAGTTCATAAGATATAGGAGCAGAATTAGGCCATTCGGCCCATCAAGTCTGCCCCTCCATTCAATCAGGGCTGATATGCTCCTCATCCCCATTTTCCTGCCTCTCCCCATAACCCTTCAACCCATTAAAAATCTGTCTAACTCCTCCTTAAACTTACTCACTGTCCCAGCATCCACCGCACTTTGGGGCAGCGAATTCCACAGATTCACAACCCTTTGGGAGAAGTAGTTTCTCCTCAACTCTGTTTTAAATTTGTTACCCCTGATCCTAAGACTATGACCTCTTGTCCTAGAATGCCCCACAAAAGGAAGCATCCGCTCCGCGTCTACTTTATCCATACCTTTTAATCTCAATTTGATCTCCCCTCATTCTTCTCAATTCCAGAGAGTGACGGCCTAAACTGTTCAATCTCTCTTCATACGACAAACCCCTCATCCCTGGAATCAATCTAGTGAACCTCCTCTGAACTGCCTCCAATGCCACTGCATCTTTCCACAAATAAGGGGACCAAAACTGTGCACAATACTCCAGGTGTTGTGGATTGTGGTGCATCAGTTTTACCCTTCCTGTCTCAATCAACAGGCTTTCAATTCACAATCACGGACGGGCTTTTCTGGCTGCGCTGGCCCCAAAACCGGAAAATCCTGCCTGAGATCAGGATTTCGCATAGCAGGCAGGACGGAAAATTCCCTCCCACATGTCTTACCTGGCCATTCAAATATTTCTGCTCCCCCCCTCCACCCCTTCCACTTTAATCATAGAATCCCTAAAGTGCAGAAAGAGGCCATTCAGCCCATCGAGTCTGCACCGACAACAATCCCACCCAGGCCCTATCCCCGTAATCCCATGTATTACCCTGCTAATCCCCTGACACTAAGGGGCAATTTAGTCAGAAGTAGTGTCTGTTTATCTCAGGGGAATGGCTCCCAAGAAGCAGATGTTACGCTTCTTACAAACATCTGATTATCTTTTCTAGACGGGCTCTGAGATCCCTCCTCCGCCTTCCTGGTTTGGAGGTAGAACAGCCCAAAGCACATCTGCCTGAGTAGGCCCAGACCGCAAACCCATGCAGTCAAAACCTCTGGGACAGACTCACATCCCGGTGAGGCTTTGTGCAGGGCAATGGAGTCTGAGTCAACGACACAGAAGAAGCCTGTAACTGCAGGCCTTGATGATGGGTTGGGGCCATCTGCCTTTTCTCCACTTAGGACTCAAAGGCTCCAACACCCGTAGATGCACTGGGCCTCGCTGTCGCTTACATTTACGGCCCACTTCCCCTTGCTTGCTCTGCCCTGTCAGACTTTTCCTGACTATCTACGGGGGGTTCAAACTGCAAGGCCAGTGGTAGCAAAGCAGAAAATTGTCCTCACCTTAAACATAGAGTGAGGAACGTTACAAAGCCGGGACCGCAATTATTTCATAGAATCTTTGAAATCCAACAGTGCAGAAGGAGGCCATTCGGCCCATCAAATCTACTGACAGAATATCTTAACCAGGCGACCACCCCCACCCTCTCCCCATAACCCCAAACATTTACCCCACTCATCCCCCTAATCTACACGTCTTGGAATTCTAAGGGGCAATTTAGCATGTCCAATCCAGCTTTCAGAGGAAGGGCAAGCTATAGCATTTGGAATAGTCTGGAAGCCCCAGGCGGGGACAAAGGGATTGGAGAGCTGTCATTATGGGATTTCCGCTACTTTATCCTCTCTGTGGCAATGGGAAATGAGACCACACCTGGAGTATTGTGTGCAGTTTTGGTGTCTTTATCTGAGGAAGGATGGCCTTGCTATAGAGGGAGTGCAGCGAGGGTTTACCAGTCTGATCCCTGGGATGGCAGGTCTGTCATATGAGGAGAGACTAAGTCGGTTAGGATTATATTCACTGGAGTTTAGAAGAGTGAGAGGGGATCTCATAGAAATGTATAAAATTCTAACAGGGTTAGACAGGGTAGATTCAGAAAGAATGTTCCCAATGGTGGGGGAGTCCAGAACTAGGGGTCATCAGAGGTGATTTGAGGTCATTTGAGGATAAGAGGTAAATCTTTTAGAACTGAGGTGAGGAGAAATTTCTTCACCCAGAGGGTGGTGAATGTGTGGAATTCACTACCACAGAATGTAGCTGAGGCCAAAACGTTGTCTGATTTCAAGAAGAAATTAGATATAGCTCTTGGGGCTAAAGGGATCGAGGGATATGGGGGGAAGGGGGGATCAGGATATTGAATTCAATGATCAGCCATGATCATAATGAATGGCGGAGCAGGCTCGAAGGGCCGAATGGCCTCCTCCTGCTTCTAGTTTCAATGTTTCTATAACAATTCCTTGTAGCAATGTTTTACTGAGTGCAACTTTATAATTTTCTGGCACAGAACCCACTTTCTTTTCTAAAGGAGTCACAGCTTGTCTGTTTTGGTCAGGGTTATACAATCTTTCCTGTAACAACAGTGTCTGGTCGGGAAGGCCTGTTATCCTGAAGCTTACCTGTAGGGGGAGCAGGTACTCTGCATGAGGAACGAGGTTGCTCCTCTTCACTGCTCCAGCCATCGGAACTATACTCTTCCTCTTCACCTTCACGCTTCCCTCCTGAGTGACTCTGCTTGCAGTTCACTGAGCTTTAACACAAAAGCAAATTGAATGGCTGACTTCCCCCTATTTCGTGCACACAAAGTTCATAACTTACTCACCTTGCATGTCTTTTCAAATCGATTAAAGTTTCCCCTTGTCAGAATACAACTAAGAACCATAACCATCCCCGCAGAACAGAAAGAGGCCATTCAGCCCATCAGGTCTCCCCCAACTCTCTCAAAGACATTCCCATCCAAGCTCTCCCCTTTGCCCTAATCCCATAACCCACGCATTGACCCTGCTAATCCACCCATTTTACACATCTCTGGACACTAAGGGACGATGTATCATGGCTAATCCACCTAACCTGCACATCTTTGGGCACTAAGGGGCAATTTAGCATGGCCAATCCCCCTAACCTACACATCTTTGGGCACTAAGGGGCAATTTACCATGCTTAATCCACCTAACCTGCACATCTTTGGGCTCTAAGGGGCAATTTAGCATGGCTAATCCACCTAACCTGCACATCTTTGGGCACTAAGGGGCAATTTAGCATGGCCAGTCCCCTAAACTACATATCTTTGGTTTGTGGGAGGAAACTGGAGCACCCGGAGGAAACCCATGCAGACACAGGGAGAATGTGCAAACTCCACAAAGACAGTGACCCAAGCCGGGAATTGAACCCGGGTCCCTGGCGCTGTGAGGCAGCAGTGCTAACCATCGTGCCACCCATAAAATATTCTTACTATATTGAGCTAGTGCCCTTACATAATAATTATTTTTTAAAAAAAGTAACAGAATAACACAGCCCACATTTTTCCATAAAAAGAGAAAGTTGGTTTCAGTAAAAGAAAAGATGATACAGAAACCATCGTGTTAGTGTAACACTCCTCCCGCTCCCCCCTCCTCCCTCCCCCACCCCCCATTCTCCCAATTACTGGTTCATCCAAGTCCTTTAGAGAGTGAAAGGTGGTGTCCTTTAGGGTAGATGCTGAGAGATTGGCTCCGCTTGTTAGGGATTGTAGAACACGGGGGCACGGTCCCGGGATAAGGGGGCCGATCCTTTAGGACTGAGATGAGAGGAAATGTCTTCACTCAATGGGTTGAGAGTCTTTGGAATTCACCACCCAATGGTTCTGGATGCTGCATTGTTGAATATCTTTAATGTGGAGATGCCGGTGTTGGACAGGGGTTGGGCACAGTAAGAAGTCTCACAGGTTAAAGCCCAACAGGGTTTATTTGGAATCACGAGCTTTCGGAGCTCTGCTCTTTCATCCTTCATCTGATGAAGAAGCAGCGCTCCGAGAGTTCGTGATTCCAAATAAACCTGTTGGACTTTAACCTGGTGTTGTGAAATATCTTTAAGATTGGGATAGAGAGATTTTTGGTCTCTCAGGAAATTATGGGGAGTGGACAGGAAAATGGGAGTTGAAGCCCAAGATTAGCCACGATCATGTTGAATGGCGGAACATGTTCGATGGGCTGAATGGTCCACTCCTATTCTTGTGTCCCTCACCCTGGTTGGGCTGTATGTGAGGCTACCCCCACACCAACATGGTTAACTGCTCTTTGTCCATCACCATCAACTCCTCGGGGTGGTGAGTACATTCCAATCTCACCATTCCGGGAATGAGTTTCGGAAAAATCCAATGGGAGTTTCCAGTGGGTACAGGTCCACTCTCAGATCGTTCAGTGGGGAAATTCTCCCGATTTCATTCCCGGGAGCTGGAAATATTTACAACACAACTGGAGTGAATATCTGCCCAGGTCGGTCCTGCACTAACTTTGCTCCAGACATTCAGGGGAAAAACAGGAAGGAGAATTTCTCTGAATGTTCCAAAGATTGAGAGAATATCCATGGAAATTTACTCCCTTCTATGTCACACGATGTAAAACTCCTGACATTTATAAACAGCAACCTTCAATACTGTACAACGTGTATTGGATAACAGAACACTGTATAATATCTCCTGTACACCAGTACACTGTATAACAGTACATTTTATACAGTACACTGAATAACAGTATACCATATAACAGTACACTGTAGAATATCTCCTGTATAACAGTACACTGTATAACAGTACACTGAATAATAGTACACTGTACAACAGTACACCATATAACAGTACACTGTAAAATAGTATACCATATAACAGTACACTGTATAACAGTACACTTTATAACAGTACACTGAATAATAGTATACCATATAACAGTACACTGTATAATATCTCCTATATAACAGTACACTGTATAACAGTACACTGAATAATAGTATGCCATATAACTGTACACTGTAGAATATCTCCTGTATAACAGTACACTGTATAACAGGACACTGAATAATAGTACACTGTATAACAGTACACCATATAACAGTACACTGTAAAATAGTATACCATATAACAGTACACTGTATAATATCTCCTGTATAACAGTACACTGTGTAACAGTACACTGTGTAGCAGTACACTGAATAATAGTATACCATATAACAGTACAATGAATAATAGTATACCATGTAACAGTACACTGTATAACAGTACATTGTATAACAGTACACTGAATAATATCTCCTGTATAACAGTACACTGTATAATCATAGAATCCCTACAGTGCCATCCTTGTAACCTCACATATTTACCTCGCTAATCCCTCTAACCTATGCATCCCGGGAAACTAAGGGACAATTTAGCATGGCCAATTCCACCTAATCTGCACATCTTTTGGACTGTGGGAGGAAACCGGAGCACCCGGAGGAAACCCACGCAGACACGAGGAGAATGTTCAAACTCCGCACAGACAGTGACCCCGAGGCTGGAATTGAATCCGGGTCCCTGGCGCCGTGAGGCAGCGGTGCTAACCACTGCGCCACTGTGCCATCATTAAAGTTTATTTATTAGTGTCACAAGTTGGCTCACGTTAACACTGTAGTGAAAGTTACTGTGAAAATCCCCTAGTCGCCACATTCCGGCACCTGTTCGGGTACACTGGGGGAGAATTTAGCATGGCCAATACACCTAACCAGCACGTCTTCCAGACCGTGGGAGGAAACCGGAGCACCTGGAGGAAACCCATGCAGACACGGGGAGAATGTGCGAACTCCACACAGACAGTGACCCAAGCCTGGAATTGAACCCGGGTCCCTGGTGCTGTGAGGCAGCAGTGCTAACCACTGTGCCACCCTCTTTGAATTTCCTCCCCTCTTCTGAACGCATTGATTGATAAGAGAAAATGGATTCTATAAATCATAACATCTTATATAAGTGCATCTACCAAGTCTGGCACCTTGATCAGAAAGCCAGTGTTTGAACACGGTTCCAGCCCTGAGTCTGCAGTCACACAGTTCGATTGTGTGAGGTGTCAGAACTGAACCCAGTCTGGTCCTTCCCCTGTGATCTGGGCACTGGCATTTTCTGTAAAAATAGCAATTAGTCGCTGGAACTCTAGCTGACGGTTCACATTCCCAGTCGAGGCACAATCTCTGTGCTGCTACAACTCAGCTAATGCAGCACAGACCACCTAACCTGCCAGGTCCGGAGGGTTAATCCCACACTCCTCGAAGCATTACACCAAGGAGCAATCAGAGGGCCACAGTGATATTGTCAAACATCGGAGTTAAGATTACAGAATAAATCACCAGTATTTAGTTACCAGTCGGAGCTGTGCTCCAGGCTTCCTGCGACATTGAAGTGGGGCTTCCCATTCTGCTCTCCAGTAGAACACATCAGACGAACGGCGGTATTCCCTGGACTCTGCAAAGCAGCGGGCGGGGAGCAAAGGTGAGTCACAGAATGGTTACAGGGCAGGAGGAGGCCATTCAGCCCATTGTGTCTTCACCGGCTCTCCGAATGAGCTTCATGCCATTTCCCCTGCCTTCTTCTCCTAAGCCTGCCCATTCGTCCTATTCAGATAACAGCACAATTCCCTTTTGAATGCCTCGATTGAACCTGCCTGTAAAACTTTCTCCAAAACTACAGAGTCACTGGCATTCTGAGAAATACCAAAACATTTATAGAGTGGCGGATAGAGTGGTGAAGAAGGCATCCGGCTTGGTTTGATCGGTCAGAACATTGAATACAGGAGTTGGAATGTCTTGTTGAAGTTGTACAAGACATTGGTAAGGCCACACTTGGAATACTGTGTACAATTCTGGTCACCCTATTATAGAAAGGATATTATTAAACTAGAAAGAGTGCAGAAAAGATTTACTAGGGTGCTACCGGGACTTGATAGTTTGAGTTATAAGGAGAGGCTGGATAGACTGGGACTTTTTTCCCTGGACTTAGGGGTGATCTTAGAGGTCTATAAAATAATGAGGGGCATAGATCAGCTAGATAGTCAACATCTTTTCCCTAAGGTAGGGGAGTCTAAAACTAGAGGGCATAGGTTTAAGGTGAGAGGGGAGAGATACAAAAGGGTCCAGAGGGGCAATTTTTTCCACACAGAGGGTGGTGAGTGTCTGGAACAAACTGCCAGAGGTAGCAGTAGAGGTGGGTACAATTTTGTCTTTTAAAAAGCATTTAGACAGTTACATGGGTAAGGTGGGTATAGAAGGATATGGGCCAAACACGGGCAATTGGGACTAGCTTAGTGGTTAAAAAAAAGGGGCGGCATGGACAAGTTGGGCCAAAGGGCCTGTTTCCATGCTGTAAACTTCTATGACTCTATTTATCCCAGTTGAGAATGTTCTCCAGAAAGCTTTTGAAATTTGAAATATCAGTGGGAGAGGATAGGTTGTCGATTTAAGGGGGAATTCTCACTAGGTGGGAAACAGAGAAGAAATCCGTCACGTCGTAAGGCTTCACCACTGCCAGCGGGAATCGAGAATTTGGCACTCAGCCAAATCTCCATTCACTGCAGCGGGACTGGAGAATCCTCGCCGTGGGCGAGGTCGGAGAATCCCAGCCACTGTTTTTATTATTCAATTTGTAATTATTTATTAGTCACGAGTAGCTTCGCATTAACACTGCAATGAAGTTACTGTGAAAATCCCCTAGTCGCCACACTCCGGCGCCTGTTCAGGTACACTGAGGGAGAATTTAGCATGGCCTAACCAGCACGTCTTTCAGACTGTGGGAGGAAACCGGAGCACCCGGAGAATACCCATGCAGACACAGGGGAGAATGTGCAGACTCCACACAAACAGTGACCCGAGGCTGGAATTGAACCCGGGTCCCTGGGACTTGGGCAGTGCTAACCAGGTAACAGTGCTAACCACTGTGCTACCGGGCTGCCTACGTGAATGTCATTAACCGTAGGATTTAAAATAATCAGCAAATGGAACTAGAAGCAAGCTGAGGATAACTTTCTGTTTTATTGGAAGAGTTGCTATGATCAGAAACATCTGGAATCATTATTATTTATTATGTAATATATTACATTGCAAATGCAAATTGTGCATGATTATGAATGCTTTGTTTCATCTTTTTAGCTGAAAATGTGTAAACTAGAAACAGGAGTTATTAAAAAGGTTTCAGGGAAATAGGATTATCATCTCATTCAGCCCATCGAGCCTGCACGAACATCAATCCCACCCAGGCCCTATCCTCATAACCCCACACATATAGCATGGTCAATCCACCTAACCTGCACATCTTTGGACACTAAGGAGCAATTTAGCATGGCCAATCCACCTAACCTGCACATCTTTGGACTATGGGAGGAAACCGGAGCACCCGGAGGAAACCCACGCAGGCACGGGGAGAATTTTCAAACTCCACACAGACAGTGACCCGAGGCCGGAATTGAATCCAGGTCCCTGGCACTGTGAGGCAGCAGTGTGCACTACTGTGCCACCCTGCTGCCCACTTATTCTAGATTGGCGGGTCTTTATTCTCAATACACGGCAGAAATTACACCGAGCCCATGTGTGGAGTAAATGCCTGGAGCAAACAACAAAGAGGCAGTGGTAATCCATGGCACTGCTCTGGGACCCAGGTTCAAATCCCACAATGGTAGATGATGAAATTTGAATTCAATAAATATCTGGGAATAAAAGTCTAATGATGACCATGAAACCTTTGTCAATTGTTGTAAAAACCCATCTGGTTCACTAATGTCCTTTTAGGGAAGGAAATCTGTTGTCCTTACCCAGTCTGGCCTACATGTGACTCCAGAGCCACAGCAATGTGGTTGACTCTCAACTGCCCTCCAAGGGCAACTAGGGATGGGCAATAAATGCTGGCCCAGCCAGCGACGCCCATGTCCCATAAATGAATTTTTTAAAAATGTGACGCCAGACCCACAGCAATGTGGGTGACTCTCAAATGCCCTCATGGATGGGCAGTAATTACTGGCCCGGCCAGCGACACCTACATCCCGTGAACAAATAATAATGAAAAGAAATTTGGAGTCAAATCCTTAGCCCCCGACTGGCTCCTGCCAGTATTTACTTTAACTTTACTGGCCTGACCCTGGAAGCTCTGGCGGGGTCAGGGGGCAGAGGTCACCTGTGTTGGCAGAATCACTCTTACCTCACAGGAGTCTCCCGGGGCCCCGCTTGAGTGTTCGAGAGCAAACTCGTGTGGATTGTACTGTGGGAATTGTATGTCTGGCGAGGAAATAATAAATCTACATTAACATCATCAACTTTCGATACAAATATACAAGATTACAGAGCAGAAGATAGATTCCCAAAGAGAGCATAAACACTTCCATACTAAATAAAAATGAAAATCACAAATCTATGAAATTAGTGATCACAACTGGTAAAGACTTGGCTGATTTGATTACATTCTTATCTCTGAATCACAAGGTTATGGGGTCCAGTCTTGCGTTAGCTCTGATGAAGGGTCATCCAGACTCGAAGCGTTGGCTCTATTCTCTCTCCACAGATGCTGTCAGACCTGCTGAGATTTTCCAGCATTTTCTGTTCCTGCTTCAGATCACCTTTCCTTTGTCTCATAGAATCCCTACAGTGCAGAAGGAGGCCGTTCGGCCCATCGAGCCTGCACCGACCACAATCCCACCCAAGCTCTACCCCCGCAACTCCACATATTTACCCTGTGAGTTCCCCTGACACTAAGGGACAATTTAGCACAGCCAATGCACCTAACCTGCACATCTTTGGATTGTGGAAGGAAACCAGAGCACCCAGAGGAAACCCATGCAGACACGGGGAGAATGTGCAGACTCCACACAGACAGTGACCCAAGCCGGGAATCGAACCTGGGTCCCTGGTGCTGTGATGCAGCGGTGCTAATCACTGTGCCACTGTGACGCTCATGGGTTCTTTGTCATTTGTATAGCCCTGAGGGATACTGACATCTGAAGGAATGTTACTGCTGGAAGAGGATTTCCCTTCTGTTGAAAACACTTCAGCAATCATGGTGACAAAATACAGAGTGCTTAGACCACGGGGCGGCACGGTGGCACAATGGTCAGCACTGCTGCCTCTCAGCGCCAGGGACCCGGGTTCGATTCCCGGCTTGGGTCACTGTCTGTGCAGCGTCTGCACATTCTCCCCGTGTCTATGTGGGTTTCCTCCGGGTGAAACATTCATAGAAACTAGAAGGAGGAGTAGGCCATTTGCTCCTGTTTCCTCCCACAGTCTGAAAGACGTGCTGGTTAGGCGCATTGGCCGTGCTAAATTCTCCCTCAGTGTCCCCGAACAGGCGCTGGAGTGTGGCGACTAGGGGATTTTCACAGTAGCTTCACTGCAGCCTACCTGTGACACTAATAAATAAACTTTGAAAATCTTCGGCCTATGTTTAGGGGGAATGGGAGATGTTTAAAGTGTGTCAGTATGGACTGAGAGACCCGGGGTGGGGGGAAGAGTGTCTGATTACAGAATTGGGGGGGTACAGTGGAGTTAAAATTAAATACCCTTCGACTTATTTTAAGAGAAAACAGGTGCCTTAACAACCAGTCGAACATTGTCTATCATATCACTGTCAACATTTCAGCATCTTTTCTTTTAGGTGGCTCTCCCTCCTGCCTGAAGAGAGTGCAGGTTTTATTTCAATATTGGATTGAGGTTGTTGCGTACATTTCAGACCCAACCCCCCAGTCCCAATGCCCTTGGAGGTGTCTTTGTCAGTTTGCTTTTTGCGTGGGATATAGGCCAGAATTTGAAGCCTTAGTGAGGGCCCTTTATCTGACAGCACAATGGCGACCGGAATAAAAGGAGCTCTCTCTCCAAGGCTGAACGTCATGGTCCTTGCATGGGCGAACACACAAAGTCAGACAAACAGAGAACGAGAGAGACATCGAAATATACAAAGGCAGCCACAGAGGCAGCGAGTCCATCCTCACGCCACTAGGTGGCAGCATGAGGTGTTGCTGACTCATTCCACCCCCTTTGGACAGAGACTTGCGACTGTTTGCCAAGAGCAGTACTTGCTTTCCCACATCAGTTATATTCTGCATATGGAAAGGGCAGGAGGCTTGCGTGAAGCCTGTCAGAATACAAAGTTGTTGCACGTTGGCAAACAGCAGCTGTGCTGTAAGAATCTCAATGTAAATTTGAAAAATGGGCAACACTCAATCAGCTCCTCCCTCGCACTGGGTGATTTTTTGAGTCAGTCGGATTCCGATCCCTAATGAGCTTTACTTCAGGTCTCCTTCTCTCCAAAAATGATTTGGTGCTACATCCGACGATGACACATCTTAAGCTGTGGGCTGTGGCACAGTGGGTTAGCACTGCTGCCTCACAGCACCAGGGACCAGGATTCAATTCCGGCCTCGGGTCACTGTCTGTGCGGAGTCTGCACGTTCTCCCCGTGTCTGCATGGGTTTCCTCCGGGTGCTCCGGTTTCCTCCCACAGTCCAAAGATGCGCAAGTTTGGTGGATTGGCCATGCTAAATTGTCCCTTAGTGTCCTAAAATGTGCAGTTTAGGGGGATTGGCCGTGCTAAATTTCCCCTTAGTGTCCTAAAATGTGCAGTTTAGGGGGATTGGCCGTGCTAAATTTCCCCTTAGTGTCCTAAAATGTGCAGGTTAGGGGGATTGGCTCTTTGGCTCTGATTTTACCAGCATTACCCGATTTCGGGGCGGGCGAGACTCACAGAACGGCGTTCTCCTTTGGCCTCGGGCACGAGTTTACAAGCCTTGGGCAGGCGTGCCAGTAAAATTCCGGCCTTAGTGTCCAAAGGTGTGTAAGTTAGATAGACTGACCATGCTAAATTGTCCCTTAGTGTCAGGGGGATTAGTAGGGTAAATATGTAGGGTTACGGGGATAGGGCCTGGGTGGGATCGTTGTCAGTGCAGGCTCGATGGGCCGAATGGCCTCCTTCTGCACTGTGGGGATTCTATATGATTCTGCAAGGTAACAATTCTGCGAAATACTATTCATAATATTGGACTAGGCTGCGGGCCAATCAGAAGCCACGACTGGAACAAACGCAATTCCGTTTGTAAAAATATTGATTTTAAAAAATAGAAACATTGAAGGGGTACTTTAAAACAACAACTCATGGTAAATATTAAATATTCATAGAATCCCTACAGTGCAGAAGGAAGCCATTCGGCCCATCGGGTCTGCACCAACTACAGACCCACCCAGGCCCTATCACCATAACAACATGCACTTACCCTAGATAGTCCCCCTGACACTAAGGGTCAATTTAGCACGGCCAATCCACCTAACTCGCACATCTTTGGACTGTGGGAGGAAACCGGAGCACCCGGAGGAAACCCATGCAGACACGGGGAGAACGTGCAAACTCCACACAGACAGTGACCCAAGGCCAGTATTGAACCCAGGTCCCTGGTGCTGTGAGGCAGCAGTGCTAACCACTGTGCCACCCCCCCATTATAGTATTAATATTATTATAGTATTATTTTAGCTTCGTATTTACTCGCTACAACAGTTGTTCTGCCATTCTCTGAGCCAGCTCACAGGCTTTGCAAAATCCCGAGGAACTTCCTTCTCTTACCAGCGGGCAATAATTGTTTTGTGGGCACCGATTTCACTTCAAGTTGATTGTGTTCCATCTCCTCAAGCAGCTTTCTGCTGACGGTCAACGTGACGACACCTTGTACCCTGCGAAGGACGTCAACAATCTCATTGTGGGACAGAGCAGATAAATCCTCCCCATTCACCTGAGGAAGAAAGATGGAAATTTTTAAATCATAATTATATTGAAGGAAATCTTCGCTCTATAACACACGCACCAATCTGTTGCCGGCTTTGAACCACTAGCCACAATTTATTCTGCCTTCTTTCCTTCAAGGCTGTGTTAACCCTCTTTCCGATTGGTTTCTGCTTCTTTAAGCGTCAGTTACATCATACTGTTACTCCCCCATTTAAATTATTCTTCCCAATCACACACCAGCCAAGCTGAATCTAACTCTGCGATTTGGCCTCCCAGGCACAGATTGAGATGGTCGTGTTGAAGAACTTGCATTAATGTAGCACCGTTCACATCCTCAGAATGTCTCAGAGTGTTTCATGCAGCCAGTGAATTACTTTGCTGAAAAGCAGCCAATTTGCTTGTAGCAAGGTCCCACAAACAGCGGCCAGTGGCCAGCTAATCTTCCTCACAGCGGTGCATGCTGGGGGAATGACCGTTGGCCAACACACTGCCCGGGATTCTCCGACCTCGCCCGCGGCGGGATTCTCCGGTCCCGCTGCAGCGAATGGAGTTTGGGCTGAGAGCTTAATTCTCCATTCCCATTGACAGCGGCACGGGGCGAACGAGATCGGAGAATCCTGGACCCTGTGCGAACTCCCTGCTCTCCTTCAGAAAAGGTGACATTGGGGGTCTTTTACATCCATGTTACCCAGCAGAGCTTTCTGCTGGGGTTAGAGGTCGGCTAATTTATGAGAGAGAAGAAAATTAATGGAGAGGAAATCTCTCTTTGGTGGGAAGACTTGGGTTGGGGGATGGGATGGGGACAGAGACAGACCCTGAAGGGAAAGTGCAGTTTCAGGAGGGGAGCACTGGAAGACCTGGGAAGGAATATCTCATCTTCTAATATACTTACCCTGATCTTGGTGGCCATGGTTTGACCTACACTCCAATCTTAGGCCTCATAGAAAAACCATAGAATCCCTATGGTGCAGAAGGAGGCCATTCGGCCCACTGAGTCTGCTCTGACAATAATCCCACTCAGGCCAAATCCCCCACCTCCATCAGCAAGTTCCAAATGCATATGCCCCAGCCCCAATGATTAGGATGAATGATGAGGGCTGCTGGAATATTAGCCCATTGCCACTACATCACCAACTCCCTGGAATGTTTAAGTCTTTGGCTGGACTTGAACCCACATCCAGTCAGGTACGGGTGTGTCGTCACTGAGCCAGTCAATGTATTCATTGTGATAGACCTGCAACACAATAGCATTCCCTTCTGTCTTTTTTTCTGGGAAGCAAGAATGGAAGGAGAAAGAAACACTGACTGGGACTTTCTGGTTGTTCATGCCGGCGGGATTTTCCAGGCCTGCTGTTGGCGCACCCCTGTCATGGGATTCCTGGCAGGGTGAGGGGAGTCCCATTGGCAGCGGTGAGACCAGAAGATCCTGCCACCTGCCGATGGCAGCTGCCTCACGTCGCGGGAAAAACGCCGCGGGGAAGTCAGAGACTCCCACCCAGTGAATCTGAGCTCCTTCAATCACTGCTTGTAACCCCCACAAGACAGAGAGTCGGGCTTATGGGGTTTTTTTCTGGCTGGCAAAATGGGCTGCCTCAGGGTTCGGTCCTTGGGCCCCAATATTTACAATATATATTAACGACTTGGATACAGGGATAGAAGGCTTGATAGCCAAGTTTGCAGATGACACAAAAATAGGCGGGACAGTAAGTTGGAATGAGGAAATAAGAACCTTACAAATGGATATGGATAGGTTAGGATGTGACAGATGGAGTTTAATGTGGATAAGTGTGAGGCCATGGTCGGTAAAATGGGAAGGCGACTTATTATCTAACTGGGGAGAGACTTGGGGGAGCTCCGGTGCAGAGGGATCTGGGTGTCCTTGTTCATGAGTCACAGAAAACTAGCCTTTCTGCAGGTACAGCAGGTAATAAAGAAAGCAAATGGAATGTTGGCATTTATAGCTAAAGGAATAGGATATAAAGGTGAGGAAATATTGAAGCAACTAAACAAGGCATTGGTGAGGCCGCACCTGGAGTATTGTGCACAGCCAGAAAAAAACAATGCGTGGTCCGGTTTATGAAAGGTTAAATCTCAGATCTCAAACCGAACATGCAGATTTTCATACACTTCCACCTCGTCTTGGAAACATGAGAGGAAACACAGCTCTGCTGATCTGATTCCAAGTCCCAATTGAGAAGCAGGGCAGGGGAACACCCATAGGAAATAGAAACAGGAGTAGGCCATTCAGCCCTTCGAGCCTAATAAGATCAGAACTGAGCTAACAGTCCTTCGAGCCTGCTCTGCCTCTTAATAGGATCAGGGCTGATCTAACACTTACTAAGTCCACTTTCCTGTCTTATCTCCGTAACCCTTAATTCCCCGACTGATTAAACATCTATCGATCTCAGCCTTGGAAATGTTCAAGGACTCAGCCTCCACAACTTGCTGGGGCAAAGAATTCCAAAGATTCATCAGTCTGTGAGAGAAGAAATTCTTCCTCAAATCTGTCTTAAATGAGGACACAACATGTCGAATGCCGACAGCATGCGCTGGAGGGATCTAAAGTCCCAAGAGTGCCAATCAAGGCATGGGTGATGGAAGCAAAGACCACACTTTAGGCCCTTTCCAAGATGGCTTCCATTTCAGGCCTCGAATCTTGATGGTCTGTAGCTCCATCAAGTGGTCTTGAACAGATGTAGGTCCTCTATAGACAAGCCCCAAACTGAGCCTGTTAGATACCATGCTCTCAAATAACTGTAATGAAATGTGTTGTTTCTGTTCAGCGATCAGGGTGATTTTGTAAGCAGGCCCTAAAGCCTCTTCAGCTGTAAAGACCACTCAATCTGGTCCTTCAACTATTAATTGTAGGCCTTCCACTTCCCCCTTCCTGTATTTCACCGAATGCACCCTATTGCCCCTCGCAGACATATTCACCAGTGGTCGATCTATCTTTGGTAAGTGTTAACAGTTGGAAAAATGAGAGTTGGAGGACGGTGTGAGGTTCTTGCTTTGAGGGTCCACCATCAAGAGGAACAAAAACAACTTATATTTCAACATAGTGAAACGTCCCAAAGCCAGGGTTTATTGCAGAATTTTGGTGGGAACAGGGCTTCACATGACAAGACATTGGGGTGAACTGAGCTTAAATTTTTAAGTTTAAAGTTGATTTATTAGCGTCACAAGTTGGCTTACATTACCACTACAGTGAAGTTACCGTGAAAATCCCCTAGTCCCCACACTCCGTCGCCTGTTCGGGTACACTGAGGGAGAACTTAGCACCTAGCCAGCACGTCTTTCGGACAGTGGGAAGAAACCGGAGCACCCGGAGGAAACCCACGCAGACACGGGGAGAACGTGCAAACTCCACACAGACAGTGACCCATGCTGGGAATCGAACCCGGGTCCCTGGCGCTGTGAGGCAGCAGTGCTAACCAGTGTGCCACCCTGCTGCCCATGCCCGTGCCTAAAGGAGCAAGTGAGCGAGAAAATAAGGAAATAAAAGATGAAAAAGACAAGGTTCTAGTCTCCAACTTGGAGCCATATTGTCCCCATTCCCAGAATCCTCTGCTTTAGAGCAGCTTTAGAGAGGAGCTCACACCTCTCCGCATGTGGCTTCTAATTGCTAACGGCAACTTTCAACCGGCAAATGTGAAAAGGACATGTATTAATAAGAACATAGGAGGAGTGGGCCATTCAGCCCCTCAAACCTGCTCTGCCACTCAACTGAATCATGGCCGATCATCTACCTCAACGCCATTTTCCTGTGCTATCCCCATATCCCTTGATGTCATTAGCATCTCGAGCCGGAATTTTATGAGCCCCTCGTGCCAGTGGGATTTTCCATTCCCGCCGAAGTCAATGGAGTTTTGACAGGCTCGTCACATTTTACAGCCCCACCGCAACGTAAGATTCCACCTTGGAGATCTATCGGTCCCTACCTGGAACGTACTCAATGACTGATCCTCCGCAGCTCACTGGGGCAGAGAATTGCAAAGATTCACCACTCCCTGAGTGAAGAAGTTCCTCCTCATCGCAATACTTAATGGTCTCACCCTTGTTCTGAGACTGTGTCCCCTGGTTCTAAGCACCCCCTACCACTCCAGCCCCCCCCCCCCACCCCACCACACACACACAGCCCGGGGAAATGTCCTTTCTCTGTTGCGAAGGGGAAGTGCCCCTTGTTAGAGAAAGCCAGTCGGAATGATGATAATCCACCTGATTGCTGCTTGTTACATGGCGGAATGTTGATGTTCAAAAAAGTCAAGTGACTTTACAAGGGTGTAAAACATACAGCACACGTCATGCACCTTCTCCCAACTGCATGACTGCTTGAATGTGGCACAAAGTGGTCATCAGACTTATTCCTGGGATGGCGGGATTATGTATGAGAAGAGATTGGGTTACCTGGAGTTTAGAAGAATGAGAGGGGATCTCATTGAAATGTTAAAAAATTCTGACAGGGTTGAACTGACTGGGTAAGTTCATAAGATATAGGAGCAGAATTAGACCATTCGGCCCATCGAGTCTGCTCCCCCATTCAATCATGGCTGATATGCTCCTCATCCCCATTTTCCTGCCTTCTCCCCATAACCCTTCAACCCATTAAAAATCTGTCCAACTCCTCCTTAAATTTACTTCTCTGTCCCAGCATCCACCGCACTTTGGGGCAGCGAATTCCAGATTCACAACCCTTTGGGAGAAGTAGTTTCTCCTCAACTCTGTTTTAAATTTGCTACCCCTTATCCTAAGACTATGACCTCTCGTCCTAGGATGCCCCACAAGAAGAAGCATCCGTTTCCCCTGGCTTGGGGGGGGTTAGGGATGGGGGGGGGGGGGGGGGGCGTGCACAGAGGTGGGGAGTGGTTGGGGTTGGTGGGGGAGGGGGGTGTTGCTAAAACAAGGGGCCACAGTCCCCCGATACGGGGTAGGCCATTTAGGATTGAGGTGAGGAGCAACTTCTTCACTCAGAGAGTGGTGAATCGATGGCATTCTGTACCACAGAAAGCTGTGGAAGCCACAAGTTACTGAATATACTTAAGAAGGAATTGAGAGATTTCTCGACTCTACAAGGGGTATGGGTAGAGAGCGGAAGTGTAGCATTGAGATAAAGAATCATCCATGGTTGTATTGAATGCTACATCAGGCTCAGAAGGCCGAATGATCCTACCCGCCTCTATTTTCTATGTTTCAATGGGAGGAACTAGGTATTAATCAGCATGGTAATCATAGTTAATCATAGTTATTCATAGCCCTAACGGCATTGAGGGTCAACCCACAGAACATAGACTGCAGCGATTCAAGATGGCGGCTTACCACCACCTTCTTGAGGGCAATTAGAATCATAGAAACCCTACAGTGCAGAAAGAGGCTATTTGGCCCATTGCGTCTGCACCGACCACAATCCCACCCAGGCCCTACCCCCACATCCCTACATATTTACCCACTAATCTCTCTAACCTACGCATCTCAGGACACTAAGGGGCAATTTTTTAGCATAGCCAATCAATCTAACTCACACATCTTTGGACTGTGGGAGGAAACCGGAGCACCCGGAGGAAACCCACGCAGACACAAGGAGAATGTGCAAACTCCACACAGACAGTGACCCAAGCCGGGAATCGAACCCGGGTCCCTGGAGCTGTGAAGCAGCAGTGCTAACCACTGTGCTACCGTGCCACCCCAGTTAGGGATGGGCAATAAATGTTGACCAGCCAACGACGCCCATATCCCACAAATGAATAAAGAAAAAATTATATCCAACTCAAGTTGCAAGTTGCTGATAGGGTTTGATGAAGTCTTTGGGATGATGTGGAGTTGCCGGCATTGGACTGGGGGAGGCACAATAAGTCGTCTCACAACACCAGGTTAAAATCCAACAGGTTTATTTAACAGGTTTATATAAACCTGTCGGATTTTAACCTGGTGTTGTGAGACTACTAACTGAGTTTTTGGGATATGATGAAGAAGATTATCTGAAACTTTTTATTCATTCATTCATTCGTGGGACATGGGCATCGCTGGCTGGCCAACATTTATTGCCCATCCCTAGTTGCCCGAGGGCAGTTGAGAGTCAACCACATTGCTGTGACTCTGGAGTCACATGTAGCCCAGACCAGGTAAGGATGGCAGATTTCCTTCCCTAAAGGACATTAGTGAACCTGATGGGTTTTTCTGACAATGGTTTCATGGTCATCAGTAGATTCTTAATTCCAGATTTTTTTCATTGAATTCAAATCCCACCATCTGCCGTGGCGGGATTCGAACCCGGGTCCCCATAACATCAGCTGAGTTTCTGGATTAATAGTTTAGCGATAATACCACTAAACTTCTGAAGCTGTTTACAAATGATGTGGGATAGTGTTAGCATCTATCTTACATTCCTGAACTTTAGCTAATCAGGTTACCCTCTGGTCAGCCAGAACAACAACCAATGAAACATGTCTGCTACCAATAGACTGAATAAAATGAGGCACTATGGGAAATAACCAGCTACTCAAAAATGTTTGTCTGTTGTGACTCTATTTTTTTCTAACAAGGTTATTGGAGCGATCTTCACAAATAGCTCAATAACTTGGTTTCGGAATGACAACAGCACGTCATTTAATTGAGTTTACCTAAATATAACATACCGGTTTTAAGATTTTACAATCTTTTGCAGATGTATACCCAAGAAACCTGCAGCACTGTGCTGCAGGTGGCACAATGGTTAGCACTGCTGCCTCACAGGGCCAGGATCCTGGGTTCGATTCCCAGTTTGGGCCACTGTCTGTGAGGAGTCTGCATGTTCTCCCCATGTTTTCGTAGGTTTTGTCCGGGTGCCGTAGAATCCCTACAGTGCAGAAGGAGGCCATTCGGCCCATCGAGTCTGCACCAACTACAATCCCATCAAGGCCCTATTCCTTTAACCCCATATATTTACCCTGCTAATCCCCTTGACACTAGGGTCAGTCATGATGTGGAGATGCTTGCATTGGACTGGGGTAAACACAGTAAGAAGTCTCACACCACCAGGTTAAAGTCCAACAGGTTTGCTACCAAATAAACCTGTTGGACTTTAACCTGGTGTTGTGAGACTTCTTACTAGGGTCAGTTCAGCATGGCCACATGGACTGTGGGAGGAAATCGGAGCACCCAGAGGAAACCCATGCAGATACAGGGAGAACATGCAGACTCTACCCGTACAGCCACCTGAGGACGGAATTGAACCCAGGTCCCTGATGCTCCAGTTTCTTCCCACAGTCTGAAAGGCATGCTGGTTAGGTGCATTGGCCATGCTACATTCTCCCTCAGTATACCTGAACTGGCGCTGGACTAGGGGATTTTCACAGTGACTTTAATGCAGTGTAAATGTGAACCTACTTGTGACACTAATAACTTAACTTAAACAATCATACGCTCATGGTTTAAGTTGATGAGGTAATTTTCACCTTGAATGTCTGGGCAGTTAACTGACAGAGCTTATCCACTATAAAACTAATCTTTATTTCTACCCAAGTAATGAAGATAGAAAAATTACATGTGTAACAGTTTTGAAACTTCATTCCATATATGGTCACACTACTCGTTCAACATTCAGCACTTCCCTATATCCAGTTTTGTCTCTACTTTCAGTTGTTGATCCTATGGATTGCGCAACTTCCAAGTCCTCCACAATCATCATCAATGCTTGGTTCATCTGGTGTCTCCAGCTTCCTTCCTTCCAGTTCACTCACACACCCACTTACATCTTTGTTCCACACATCTTTTCCCTTGACAAGTTATATTATAGAACTGTCTGGTCATGGTTACAAGATCCCTCACTTTGAGCAGAAATGAATGCTGTCTGATTTCATCATCATCTGGATAGGTCACGGCAAATTCTGTCCACCTTGCTTGTCATAGAATCCCACAGTGCAGAAGGAGGCCATTCGGCCCATTGAGTCTACACCGACCACAATACCACCCAGGCCCTATCCCCATAACCCCATGCATTTACCCTAGCTAATCCCCCTGACACTAAGGGGCAATTTACCATGGCCAATCAACCTAACCTGCACATCTTTGGACTGTGGTAGGAAACTGGAGCACCCGGAGGAAACCCACGCAGACACGGGGAGAATGTGCAGACTCCACACAGACAGTGACCCAAGCTGGGAATCGAACACGGGTCCCTGGCGCTGTGAGGCAGCAGTGCTAACCACTGTGCCACCCATGTCCTTTTCCCATTCTCATTTTTTCAAATTAAATCTCAACTCACACAGCGGGATAAAGTCACTCTTTTTTTGAAACTTCTGACCAAAGTCTACCTGAGGAGATGTTTATCTCACGTCCCAATTTAAGGATTGTTTGGTCTTGCTGTTTTGCCAGATCTCTGAGACATTTGTTGAAGGGGTTTTTGATTTGAATTAATTTATTGTCACATGTATTGGGATGCAGTGAAAAGTATTGTTTCTTGTGCTACACAGACAAAGCATACCGTTCATAGAGTACATAGGGAAAAAGGAAAGGATAGGGTGCAGAATATAATGTTGCAGTTACAGATAGACTGGAGAGAAAGGTCAACTTAATACGTGATAGGACCATTCAAAAGTTGGAGATCCTTTTGTTTTACTGTTCCTTTCTATGTTTTTTTTGTCCTTTCTTAACCTAATCATCTATTTTCCCTTTCGTCCCTTATCTTTCAGTCAAATTCACTATTTTAAATTATACTGCTTTGTTCGGACCCTTGTTCTTTATCCTTTGGTTTGATTGGTTCCCTGTTCAGTCGGATCCCAGATGGCCTTCGGGGATCGCTGTGTTCTTTCCATCTCGGAATTCCAGGGCACAGTTTTGGTGCCATTAAATGGGCAGAGGAAAGTCCTCAACTAATAGTGGGAACTCTTTTGATTTGATTTGATTTATTATTGTCACATATTTTGGGATACAGTGAAAAGTATTGTTTCTTGCGCGCTACACAGACAAAGCATACCGTTCATAGAGTACATTGGCAAAAAGGAAAGGAGAGGGTGCAGAATATAATGTTGCAGTTACAGGTGGGCTGGAGAGAAAGATTAACTTAATATACGGTAGGCCCATTCAAAAATCTGACGGCAGCAGGGAAGAAGCTGTTCTTGAGTCAGTTGGTACGTGTTTTCAGACTTTTGTGTCTTATTCCCGAAGGAAGAAGGTGGAAGAGAGAATGTCCAGGGTGCGTGGGGTCCTTGATTATGCTGGCTGCTTTTCTGAGGCAGTACTGATACATTTAGATGACCTCAAATGATAACGTACAGGAAAATCTTTTGAAAGTACATGGTTATAAGGGTTGATTAGCTGTTGACTGAGTCGAGAAGTCACTACTGTTTCCACGAGTTCCAAAAAGTCATTAAGAAAGCAATGAATGTATGAATTTGGCTTGTGCGGTTAGTGCGGAAGTGATTACACTCACCACTGACCACAAAGAAGCTGCCATGAAGATGCAGCGATCTCTGTGGCGTGGATTTCCTCTGAGCTGGTGTTAATTTGACACCCACTGAAGAGGATCTCCAGGAGTCTGAAACCAGTGATGTCATCAAGCAGGGTAAGCAGCCAATCACAGAGAAGAATTACCACAGACAGCAAACCAGGAAGTAAAATGCACCAATTATCCCTCATTTTTTATCGGTTATACAGAGGGTGAAATAAAGGTTGATACAGTTGAAGTGGAAATGTCATAAACAAATAGTTACATTAAAATCTACAGAATTTTATCATAAAGGACAAACATGACATTACACAAATATAAAATCAGATTTCCAGAACCAGAAACATTGTTTGGCTGTAGGGTTAATGAGGTACACTGTTAAAAAACCAAGTTAAGCATCATTAACAAGACATGTTTTTGGATTTTTAGAATAAAAGGGGAGGTTCACGGTAATTCAGTGATTTCTAAAGATTGACATAGGGTTTTGAATAGCGTAGAGACACTGCAGAGGAGCAGGGCATCACTGACAGTAATATCTCCAATTCAATAAGCACATGCGGACACAAGACGTGACGGTCAGTTTCACAGGACAATGACAGTGGACAGTGCCATTTTCGCCATTATTGAAACTGCAAGGTTCTGGCCAAGGAAAGTCAGAGCTCCTGCCTCCTTTTTTTCCTCAGAAGACAAACACGGGACACGGCGGACAGAGTACCCTTCATTGTCCAGTACTTCCCCGGAGCAGAGAAGCTACGACATCTTCTCCGGAGCCTTCAACATGTCATTGATGAAGACGAACATCTCGCCAAGGCCATCCCCACCCCCCACTTCTTGCCTTCAAACAACCGCACAACCTCAAACAGACTGTTGTCAGCAGCAAACTACCCAGCGTTCAGGAGAACAGTGACCACGACACCACACAACCCTGCCACAGCAACCTCTGCCAGACGTGCCGGATCATCGACACGGATGCCATCATCTCACGTGAGAACACCATCTACCAGGGACACGGTACATACACTTGCAACTCGGCCAACGTTGTCTACCTGTTACGCTGCAGGAAAGGATGTCCCAAGGCATGGTACATTGGGGAGACCATGCAGACGCTACGACAACGGATGAATGAACACCTTCAAAGAAAGTTATTCAGGAACGCAATATCACCAAACCGCAATACCTTTCAGAGGGAGGGCCAAAGATAGAATCTATTGCTGAGGGAGCAAGTCAATTATAGTCTCACGCCAAAATAAATTGTATTGACTGTAACTATGAAACATGTTTCAATCTCAGGTCAAAATGAATTTGGCCAAATTTTGGAACAGCTCCCTTAAATTTCCCAGTAAGAAGTCTCACAACACCAGGTTAAAATCTAACAGGTTTATTTGGAATCACGAGCTTTCAGAGCACTGCCCCTTCATGGGCAGCATGGTGGCACAGTGGTTAGCGCTGCTTCCTCACAGCGCCAGGGACCTGGGTTTGATTCCCGGCTTGGGTCACTGCCTATGTGGAGTCTGCACATTCTCCCCGTGTCTGCATGGGTTTTCTCTGGGTGCTCCGATTTCCTCCCACAGTCTAAAGATGTGCACGTTAGGTGGATTGGCGATGCTAAATTGACCCTTAGTGTCAGGGGGAGTAGCTAGGGTAAATGTATGAGGTTATGGGGATAGGGTTTGGGTGGGATTGTGGATGGTGCAGACTCGATGGGCCGAATGACCTCCTTCTGTTCTGTAGGATTCTATGATTTATCAGCCAAGTGATGAGTGTTTTTAGCTTAAGGATAATGGTTAAATACTGTCCGGTTCAGTCAAACACTGCAGACTTTGGGGTTGAATTTCTGTTGCAATTCCTTTTTTAATCTTCATTCGTGGGCCATGGGTGTTGCTGGATGGCCAGCATTTATTGCCCATCCCTAGTTGCCCGAGCGCAGTTGAGAGTCAACCACATTGCTGTGGCTCTGGAGTCACATGTAGGCCAGACCGGGTAAGGACGGCAGATTTCCTTCCCTAAAGGGACATTAGTGAACCAGATGGGCTTTTCCAACAATTGATAATGGTTTCACAATCATCAGTAGATTTTTGATCCCAGATATTTTTTATTGAATTCAAATTCCACCATCTGCCGTGGTGGGATTCGAACCCGGGTCCCCAGAACATTAGCTGAGTTTCTGGATTAATAGTCTAGCGATAATACCACTCGGCCATCGCATCCCATTATATCATCTGGACTGTCTACCACTTGTACAGTGTTCCGAGTGATCTTATACCAATATCACGATGGACAATTGGGAGAACCCCCATTAAAATTTCAACCCCTTTAATTTAACTCTGCCGTGTCTTTAAGTACCCAGTTTTAACATTCACTTGCTACACAGTAAAGCTCCAGTATCCTAATCGTTTGGCGGAACTACATAACACCAACATTCATAAATTCAAGCCTTAATACAATTTGCCTTTTGGAAGACGTTGTGCTCTTAATAAGTTACAATTCATCAAACAACATTCCCGAATATGACCAAACATTACATAGACCATCCTTCATTCTTAGTAAGAGATGAAATGATTGAACAATTGGCGCCATGTGGCTACCTTATGTTACATAATATAAGGGCAGCATTTTCTCCCTCTGTTAAATTTAAGTGCCAGATGTCATTCGTATCAACACATATTCAAGTCCCTACTAATACTGGACACACACTTGTCATGTAAGTTATGGTGGCACAATGGTTAGCACTGCTACCTCACAGCACCAGGATCGCGGGTTCGATTCCCGGCCTTGGGTCACTGTCTGTGCGGAGTCTGCACATTCTCCCCGTGTCTGCATGGGTTTCCTCCAGGTGCTCCGGTTAGGTGCTAAGTTCTCCCTCCGCGTACCCACACAGGAGCTGAAATGTGGCGACTGGGGGATTTTCATAGTAAACTCATTGCAATGTTAATGTAAACCTATTTATGACACTAATAAATAAAAACATGTCTGAACATGCTAATAATGTGTACTGAGATGCCCCACAAAGCCATGGGCTCTGAACCCTTAATCATAGAATCATAGAATCCTACAGTGCAGAAAGAGGCCATTCGGCCTATCGAGTCTGCACCAACCACAATCCCACCCAGGCCTTATCCACATATCCCTACATATTTACCCACTAACCCCTCTAACCTATGCATCCCGGGACACTAAGGGGCAATTTAGAATGGCCAATCAACCTAGCCCGCACATCTTTGGACTAATCCCCGTGATTTTCGTGAAGTTGCCACGTTTGCAAATTAATTTCCCATTAAACTCACCTCAGGAAGTTCAGTCACAGAAATTGACAGCGTTAATTCTCCTATTTAACAAAAATTAATCATTATTATTGACTTCCGGTCAACCTCTTTATCCAAAATGGAACAATTAAAATTATTCCGTCAGGTTGAGGATTTTAAAAATGTCAAATTCTTAAGATTTATCTTACCTTCTTTTTTTCTCTCTCACATAATCCAATCTTTATTTCTCTCGCTCTCTATATTCCTCTTTCCGTATCAGCTCTGAAGATGAATTCACTCCCTCTAATTCACTTTCCTTCTTCTGCTGAAATTTCACTGGTTAAGGAGATACACCGTTGGTCCCGTTGTTCACCAAGGGAGATGCCCAGTCGCCCTTGATCGTCTCGTTATCGACTCACACCTCCAGCAAGGTGGCGGGGAGAAAACGTCAAAATCTACACGCGTGCGAACGAGCCTGACTAAGGGGGCCGTATCGCGAGATATTCCCCACTCCACCACAATTAACTTCTGAGAGCCAAGCGCAAGCGAAGGTGAGAATGGGCAGTTGGAAAGTATTGATGCACCAGTGCCCCATAATGAAGACTAAAGCTATGGCACCAAGGTTGGCACCAACAGAAATAGTCTTCTGGAAATATGCTGACAGTTGCCCGAAAGCAGAACAGCCTGAAAACCATTTAACACTTGGCCTACCTGGAGATTAAGAAATAAATATCAACACAAAATTAGTACCTCTGATGTGATTTAGTCCCCCTACTTGACATGGTTGTTGGAAGGATCTTCACAAATAGCTTGTTTCAGGGTTACAACAGCACCCCATTCAACAGAATATAACACAACACTGGGCGGCACGGTGGCACAGTGGTTAGCACTGCTGCCTCACAGCGCCAGGGACCAGGGTTTGATTCCCAGCTTGGGTGACTGTCTGTGTGGAGTCTGCACGTTCTCCCCGTGTCTGCGTGGGTTTCCTCCGGGTGCTCCGGTTTCTTCCCACACTCCAAAGGTGTGCGGGTTAGGTGGATTGGCCGTGCTAAATTGCCCCTTAGTGTCAGGGGGACTAGCTAGGGTAAATGCATGGGGTTATGAGGATAGGGCCTGGGTGGGATTGTGGTTGGTGCAGACTCAATGGGCCGAATGGCCTCCTTCTGCACTGTAGGGATTCTATGATTTAAAATAAATCTCTAAAAGAACCCAGTTTTGGAATGACGCTCTCGAAGAGTGAGTGTTGTATCTTGTGGTCATAGCAAAGCAACTGATAATAAATAGATCCTCTGTAATTAAGTTAGATAGCAGTTAAATAAAAAGATTATAACCATGCTTTTGGAAATGGTTTTAATGTTGGGTCAAACCTTAGTCCTTTCTTATGTTCATCGTTGCCCCTCCTTGCAGTCCTTGGAGATACTATGTAGGTTCTGGCTCCTTCAAGTCCTCCATGATTGTCCATGTTCCTACTTCAGCCTATATCTTCTTCCTTTTGCTTCATCCCATTCATGGTCCATTGTCTCAACTGGTGCTGGTAATAGCTGGCTACCTGGCCCAAGAGAAATTTCACCAGGCACGGTGACACAGTGGTTAGCACTGCTGCCTCACAGCGCCAGGGACCCGAGTTCAATTCCGGCCTTGGGCGACTGTGTGGAGTCTGCGCGTTCTCCCCATGGCTGCGTGGGTTTCCTCCGGGTGCTCCCGTTTCCTCCCACAGTCCAATTATGTGCAGGTTAGGTGGATCAACCATGCTAAATTGTCCGAAAGGGGGCAGTTTTACCATGTTTTTCTAAGTGCTGGGTGGACTTGAAACTGGGAGAGTTTCAGATCCGTCTTTTGGGTGTGTTTTCAGACCCCCATACACACTCTACCTGCAAAATTCTGAACGAGCCTGTTGCAGAAGCCTGTAGGCGGGGCCTAACATGCCTGAAAGCCTGCAGAGGGAGGTACTGTGCATGTGCAGGCCTCTGATGCTGCTCATGCGCATTATCAGTAGCAGGGGTCTGACAGACAAAGAGAGGGTTGTCAGGCCCCTGCTAGTGCAGGCAGCCTGAAGCACTCCACCTCCCCCCTCCAATAATCGCAGGGGCCCGCGGCCTGAGATATAACCCCTGCCGAGCCCTCCCGCTGCCCAGGCTGATTGCCGACCTCTCCCACTGATCGCGGCCCCGCTGTCCTCCCCCCACCGATCACTGCAGAGTGACAGCGGTGTGGTAATATAATCAGGGCCTAGTTTTAAGGCTGATGAAATTGGATATCCTAAATTAAAGAATTGGGCATATTAAAATCAAACACAGTCAAACCTCGGGCAGGCCAATTGTACAAATACACAAACATGTCTGGGCCTGACCCACCAACCACCCATCAAAGATCGTTGCACTCGACTGATACTCAGCAGGAGATCATTGCACCCCATCGAAATGCACCGGTCTATTGTTAGAAGCCCAGATTGGGCCAGACTTTCTGTCACCAAGAGTTCCTGCAGTTAGTTTATCTGACAACAGGTTACATGTAAACAACAGCATGGAGGTGGACACCTGGGGGCGGACCCTGGTGTCCTGTCAGGTAGACATCAAGAAACCCACTGGGTATTGGAACCCCCTCCTGGGACCTCATTGGCCAGAAGCCAGAGAAGTTTCTGGAAAGGCAATCAGGCAGGGGGATAAAGGTACACATCTCAGACACACCAGGAGTGAAGACACGATGAGGGAGGCGCCCTTGACCATTTGGAAGACTGACCAGAGAAGGAAGGAAGAAGCTGCCATCGAGACTCACCTTCGTGACGACAGACCAGAGGGACTCAGAGAATCGGGCCTGCAGTTTAACCAAACCATCTTTGCGGGTAGTATACTTGAATCTGGGCTATCCTCTTGTTTCATGTGGATAATTTAAGGGTTAATAGTGTTATTATTAATAAACTTGTTGAACCTTTACTTGTGTTTGTCCTTTGTCCATCTTGCCAATAAGGGCACCGGGGTAAAACCTTGGAGTAAGCAAACCGGTCGAAAGTATCTGAGAATTAACAGGTTCCCTCTCCCTCCCTCCCCCCACCGATCGCTGCAGATTAGCTCCCTCCCCATTAGCCCCACCCCCACTGGCCCCTCCCCTATTTGCCCTGCTACCACTGGCCCCTCCTCCATTAGCCCCACCCCCACTGGCCCCTCCCCCATTAGTCCTGCCCCAACTGGCCCCGCCGCCACTCCCCCATTAGCCACATCCCTGGCACTGCCCAGTGAGCATTCCCCAGGTGCCAGTCTGGCTCTGCCCACGGGGCACCCTTCTTGTCCTCAGCCTCCCTAGGGGGGGGCCTCACGGGCCTCCGGTTCCACCGTTCATGGGGAGCGTGTCTATTCCTCGCCGGTGAGAACCATTCCCGGCGAGGCCATAAAGGCAGGCGAGCCCGGACAATTGAGCACCGGGCTTGCTAAGCAGATGCTAAACAGCTTTTAAATAAATTTCCATGCATTAACCTGCCTCTTGCCCATCTCTGGGGAGAGGTTGACCACGCCGGAAATCTGGCGCTCATGAAATGCCGCCAGTCGCGGAAACTGGCAGCAATCGCACTAATCACTTTACGCCCCACTTTACCACCACAGGCATCGCGATGGTGAAATCGCTCCCTTAGTGTCCAAAGATCTGTAGGTTAGGTGGATTAAACATGGCAAATTGCCACTTAGTTTCCAAAGATATGTAGGTTAGGGGTGAATATATGGGTAAATACTTGGGTTTTACAGGGATAAGGCCTGGGTAAAGTGTTCTGTCAGAGACTCAGTGCAAACTCGGTGGGCTGAAGTGCCTCCTTCTGCGCTGTAGGGATTCTATCTTTTTTTAAAGTTTATTTATTAGTCACAAGTAGGCTTACATTAACACTGCAATGAAGTTACTGTAAAAATCCCCTAGTCGCCACACTCCACTGAGGGAGAACTTAGCATGGCCAATGTACCTAACCAGCACGGATTTTGGATTGTTGGAGGAAACCGGAGCACCCGGAGGAAACCCATGCAGGTACGGGGAGAATGTGCAGACTCCACACAGACAGTGACCCAAGCCAGGAATCGAGCACAGGTCCCTGGCGCTGTGAGGCAGCAGTGCTAACCCACTGTGCCACTGTGCCATCCCGTGTGGAGATAAGACTGATTAGTAGGCTGATTTATGCACATTGTGGGCTAAGCATGGGCGTGTACATAAAGTACGACAAAGAAAGGCATCTGCCTTCCTTATTCACTTCCCTTCCCCCCAAAATCAGGAGATGTCATTGGAATTTCCAAAGGAATCCCAATCGCACTTTGATTGCTGCAAGTGTGAATAGCAGCTGCAAGCAATAGGGTTGTTCGATCTGGTTTTGGAAATAAAAGTCTCCCCATGCAAACTAACAGAACTGAACAGTGCAAAATGTTAAGACAGGAGCAGTGATGCCGGTAAATCAAGAACGAACTTGACAAACGAAAGTTTCAACAATAACACTCACCTTCGAGCACCTTCGGGCCTGGCCGTTCACATCCTCCTGCACAAGGAAGGACGTTGAGGAGGAGATACTGAGGAAGGGCCAAATCCAACAAGGAATCCATTCACATCCAAGTTTTAATGAGCTTTACTTCACTGGAACTTCAGGAACACAGGCTTAGCCCTTCGAGGCAAAACGTGGCCTAAGGCAGATGAAGTGACCTAAACCCGTACGCCTGATTTGCAACTTCCAACACCTAGGCAGCAAATCCAAAATTAGCTTTTGTACTTCTCTATGTCTGAGAAAACTCGATGGGTCAATATGATGGCTCTGATGAAGAGTCATCCAGACTCGAAACGTTGGCTCTATTCTCTCTCCACAGATGCTGTCAGACCTGCTGAGATTTTCCAGCATTTTTCTGTTTTTGCTATTGGCCAGAAGTTGGATGGTTTCTTCTCTCTGAATTGAGTTGATCCTTAATCATCTGAATTATTGTATCACCTGTTTCAAGATTTTTGAATTGGCTTGTGTAAAATGTCTATGGTTTCGAATTTTGTACCAAAACATGCAAGAACGAAGGTTGGATAATGAGAAGGACTGTATTTACAAGGAAGATTTCAACCTGGTCCCAACTTACTGCCCTTGTTTCTGTCCTTCCTACAAATCCCTCCTTCAAAAATGATTGATTCTTCTCTGCAGCGCAAGAGCGTTCAGCTTCTCTCTCATTAAAATTGAATTTTCAGTTGAATTCAGCAGAAGTGCATGGTTTTCAAATATCCTCCCGCCATCCTTCACATTATGCTACAAAGTTAATTAGCATCGTGGGCGGCACGGTGGCACAGTGGTTAGCACTGCTGCCTTACAGCGCCAGGGACCTGGGTTCAATTCCGGCCTCGGGTGACCGTCTGTGTCGGCACATTCTCCTTGTGTCTGCGTGGGTTTCCTCTGGGTGCTCCAGTTTCCTCCCATAGTCCAAAGATGTGCTGGTTAGGTGGATTGGCCAGGCTAAATTGCCCCTTAGTGTCCAAAGATGTGCAGGTTCGGTGAATTGGCCATGCTAAATTGCTCCTTCGTGGCCAAAGATGTGCTGGTTAGATGGATTGGCCATGCTAAATTGCCCCTTAGTGTCCAAAGATGTGCAGGTTAGGTGGATTGGCCATGCTAAATTGCCCCTTAGTGTCCAAAGATGTGCAGGTTAGGTGGATTGGCCATGCTAAATTGCCCCTTAGTGTCCAAAGATGTGCAGGTTAGGTGGATTGGCCATGCTAAATTGCTCCTTAGTGTCCAAAGATGTTCAGGTTAGGTGGATTGGCCATGCTAAATTGCCCCTTAGTGTCCAAGGGTGTGTGGGTTAAGGGGATTAGTGGGGTAAATATATGGGGTTACAGGGATAGGGCCTGGGTGGGATTGTACTCAGTGTAGGCCCGATGGGCCAAATGGCCTCTTTCTGCACTGTAGGGATTCTATGATTCTTTTGAACAGAATAACATTGTCTGATAGGAAACTTGCATGACGTATTAATTTGTATTTACAAAAATCAATTGCCACATGCCTAAATATATTCTTTTTTTTACTAAACGCATCGTGCGACCTATATACACAAGTCACAGTTTGAAAGAACCAGCTTCTTAGCAAACATAATGATTGCTACTATGACATTACAGCTTACCAATTGAGGATCAGTATATAAATATCATACAAAACATATACAGAGTCAATACACCATAACCGCCTCACAGGGTATCGGTTAACATTAGAGCGATGTGCAAATTGTAAACAGAATTTAATCTCCGGCAGTTTCTGTTTTCGACTATCCTTGCAGAAGTAACATCCGTGCAATTGTTCCTGATTGTCCCTTCTGACAAACCTCGGGAGAAATGCCACATGTCGCCACTTCCGCATCCGGCATTCAAAGCCGCGGCAAAATGTCTTGGGAAGATTCGCAATTTTTTTTCGAATGCCGTAACAAGTCATCTCGCAGCAGGGTTAAGGAGCCCTGTCCAGGGGCCGCAGCGCAAGAAGCGAGGCGGACACTCCAGTGCGGGGCGGAGGGAGTGCTGCAGGGTTGAGGGTGCCGGTTTTCGGGTGAGAACTTGAACCTCTCTCCTCTCAGAGGGACACAAACAAATTGGGCACTAATTCAAGTGGGGACTTATCCCCGGTCCCTTCCAATACTTGTCGCTGAACCAGTGTTACTAAAAATAGATTATCTGGCCATTATCACAGAGCTGTTTGTGGGAGCTTGCTGCGGGCAAATTGGCTGCTATGATTCCCATGTTACACTTCAAATGTACCTTCTCTGGTCTTAAAGTGCTTTCCCTCCCCCCCCCACCCCCTCCAAGATTGTGAAAAGTGCTACATGGTTATTTCCCCGTCACAATTCAGATTGTACTGTTCGCAACAAGTGCCGAGGTTACTCCCCGAGGGACATTACCTGTAAGATTCTGTCTCGCACTTTGAGTCTCCCATCCAAAGCTGCCACACTCCCCGGGCTAATCGCCTTCACAAGTGTAGCAGTCCCGTTGTCACCACCCACCAACGCAAAGCCCAAACCGCCACTTGTTGGCTTTTCCAATTCAATGTGGATTACAGAGCTCTGCCGGGAGATAAAAAGGGTAGCTGTGGTTTTACTCTGCACCTCCGGAACCAGTACGGGGAGAGGGCGGGAGGAGGGAGGGAGGTGAGACTTGGGTCAGGTTAGTTCCTGTTACTGGATTAACAAAAGCTTTACATTGTGATGTACAATCGCCCAATCCGAACACGGCTTACTTCACTCACTTCACAAGGGCTACCTCGCACCAAGGAACGCGAGCAAACTTTCACGTCAAACGGGGAAATACTGTCAGGGAATAATTCCGGTGGCCGTTAGGAACAGTGCATCGCTGCACTTAAAAACATGAATTTATAAAGCAAGATACCTTAGATTCTTCAGGCAGGGCGGAGTTAGTTTGGGATCGCACGTGATCGGCGGACTGCTTTCCTAAAAAAATATAACAGTGTGAAAAGAGAAACTTCCCTGATGGGGAAAACTGTTTATGTTCACAACAGAGTTAACTCCTCGAATCTGTGCGCGGGATTTTATGGACACGCTCGTCCCGAAATCAGAAAATCCACCCGAGGTCAACGGACTTTTCCCCACCGTGCAGAAGGAGGCCATTTGGCCCATCGAGCCTGCAATCCCAGCCTGCAATCTCATGTATTTACCCTGCTGATCCCCCTAACACTAAGGGGCAATTTAGCATGGCCAATCCACCTAATCTGCACATCTTTGGACACTAAGGGACAATTTAGCATGGCCAATCCACCTAACCTGCACATCTTTGGACACTAAGGGACAATTTAGCATGGCCAATCCACCTAACCTGCACATCTTTGGACACTAAGGGACAATTTAGCATGGCCAATCAACCTAACCTGCACATCTTTGGACTGTGGGAGGAAACCGGAACACCCGGAGGAAACCCACTCAGACACAAGGAGAACGTGCAAACTCCACACAGACAGTGACCCAAGGCTGGAATTGAACCCGGGTCCCTGGTGCTGTGAGGCAGCAGAGCTAACCACTGTGCCACCGTGCCGGCCTCTATTTATTAGTTGGGTGTCTCCCAAATTAAACCCATTGCTGGGGGGAGGAGGGGGTTTGCTGGGAGTCAACCTGTTTGGATCACTCTCCCGGGATGATTTTAGCACGTGGAGTAATATTTTTTAAAATCCCTACTGTGTGGAAGGAGGCCATTCAGCCCATCGAGCCTGGACCGAGGCAAAACCTCCAAACCAATTCTTGCCTCTTTCTTGGCAGGGTTTAACTAGGAGAACGGAATGGTTACACAAAACCTCAATTAGGTGATTTGAAAGTTGGGTAACACTTAAACAATTTATAAATATTTATCTGCACACCCTCTCGTGACATTGCTTTACAATATTATTATTTCCTTTGGAGAAAGCCTCTGAATGCCTATGCTAATATTCTGGGCTAAAGCCACTTAGTAAACTGCAGTAATCCGTTTTTAAACAACACACTTACATTAAAATTCATTTTTCTGATCTCTGAGATAACTTACAACCTCCTGGTAATACAGACCTCGTCCAGTTCTGTGTTCTGAGCTTGCTGTTTTCCTGTTCTATGAAGCAGGTACTTTAACAGCCTGTTCCTCTTCTGCCTCCTGCCTCGTTGTTACTCAGCAACCTCTGCTCTGCACCTGGGAGGGATGAGTCAGGCACTGGGTCGAGTGCAGAAATGTCCTCCAATACCAAAGCTGGTGACAAACAGCTCGCTAATAATTAATCTTCCTAATAAACGGGACCCAGGCTCATCCCCCATTCAGAACACAACCTGCTTCCTCAAGAGAAACTTGATCAAACAGAACTGAGGCGGTGGGAAGTCCTCCTTACCATCCAGAGTCTGCTGTTTCTCCTCTCCAAGCTGCTCTTGTCCTTTTGGTGTCAGCTTCCGATCACTGAAGCCTGAGGATTACAAAGAGAAACACGCACAGTTCAGACAAAACGTGAGGAAAGCAGACTTTTCCTGGGCACTGGCTGCACAGATTTGCTCCCAGTTTGATCGTTTATAATCCCTACTGTGCAGAAGGAAGCCATTCGGCCCATTGAGTCTGCACCAACACATCCCCATAGCCCCACGTATTTACCCCACTCACCCACCTGACCCGCACATCTTTGGAAACTAAGGAGCAAGTTAGCATGGCCAATGACCTGATCCACACATCTTTGGACAGTAAGTAGCAAGGGCGACATGGGTGGCACAGTGGTTAGCACTGCTGCCTCACTGCACCAGGCTTCGATTCCCGGCTTGGGTCACTGTCTGTGTGGAGTTTGCACATTCTCCTCGTGTCTGCGTGGGTTTCCTCCGGGTGCTCCGGTTTCCTCCCACAGTCCAAAGATGTGCGGGTTAGGTTGATTGGCCATGCTAAAAATTACCCCTTAGAGTCCTGAAATGCATAGGTTAGAGGGATTAGTGGGTAAATGTGTTGGGATATGGGGGTAGGGCCTGGGTGGGATTGTGGTCGGTGCAGACTCGATGGGCCGAATGGCCTCCTTCTGCACTGCAGGGTTTCTATGATTTCTATGAATAAATAAACTCAAACAATTTATCATGGCTAATCCATCTAACCTGTACATTTTGGGACACTAAGGGGGCAATTTAGCACGGCCAATCCACCTAACCCGCACATCTTCGGACTGTGGGAGGAAACCGGAGCACACGGAGGAAACCCACACAGACACGGGGAGAATGTGCAGACTCCGCACAGACAGTGGCCCAAGGCCGGAATTGAACCCAGGTTCCTGGCGTTGTGAGGCAGCAGTGCTAACCACTGTGCCACCGTGCCGCCCATGGGGAAACTCGAATCTCCTAATTAATGTAGCTTTTAGTTTTATGGGTCGTTGCTCTTAATTAAGCAACAAAGCATCAAGAATTTCCCCGAGAGGTTAATAGTTTGGTATGGTTGACGAGATTCATTACATCATCAAATGACATCATTCAGAGTATCTTCAGTGAGAGATAATGGCTTGTCACCTGCATTTATGAGTGAACTTAGAGGCCAGTAATATATCAGTCTTTAGAGCTTCTACTTATACATCAAGAATCCCTACAGTGCAGAAGGAGGCCATTCAGCCCCTCGAGCCTGCACCAACAATAATCCTACGCAGGCCCAATCCCCAAAACCCATATATTTACCCTGCTAATCCCTCTGACCTAAAGAGGCAATTTAGCACGGCCAATCAACCTAACCAGCACATCTTTGGAGTGTGGGAGGAAACCGGAGCACCCGGAGGAAACCCACGCAGACACGGGGAGAATGTGCAAACTCCACACAGACAGTCATCTGAGGCGGGAATTGAACCCGGGTCCCTGGCGTTGTGAGGCAGCAGTGCTAACCACTGTGCCACCGTGCCACCCACATGACTTAATTAAGTGCAACAACATTTAATCTGATAGCTTCTTCGAAACTGCAGTGCTTCATCCAGAGGCTGTCATTCCCCTTAAATGTCACACCAGACTGGATGTGTTTATGATGCTCTGGCCTTTTCCTGTCCTGTGTGTTCACAAGACAAACATTAAAGAGAAAAATAAACAAGTGTGTGCCAGTTTGCTTCTGGGTCAGAAGATGGTAGGTTTGCGTCCTCCGTCAGGTCGTGGGTTGATCATCTAAGCTCAATTAAACACTTCGGGCTGGCATGGCAGCACAGTGGTTAGCACTGCTGCCTCACAGCGTCAGCTTGGGTCACTGTCTGTGCGGAGTCTGCACGCTTTCCCCCGTGTCTGCGTGGGTTTCCTCCGGGTGCTCCGGTTTCCTCCCACAGTCCGAAAGACTGCAGTGCATTGGCCGTGCTAAATTCTCCCTCAGTGTTACCCGAACTGGCGCCGGAATGTGGCGACTGGGGGATTTTCACTGTAACTTCATTGCGGTGTTAACGTAAGCTTACTTGTGACACTAAAAAATAAACTTTACTTCGATGTGGCGTGGGTGGCTGGCGAAGGTGTCCTTCTGATATAATGTCAAATTGAGGCCCTGTTTTCTGATTGAGGTGATCAGGTAGCACTGTTTGGAGGGGAGTTGGAGATTTTCCAGAATGTGGACCAGCAACTAGCAAAAAATGAATGATTGATAGCTTGTTCACCTCTGTTGTTGTGGGATACAGAATAACTGGTGTGTACGCCACATGACAACAATCAGATAGATTCCCGCATTGTGTGAAGTGCTCTGAGGTGTTTTGACATTAGACAGCACTCTCAAATACAAGAAGTAGGAAGGAAAAAAACACATAGACAAGATGGAGAAATTTCACACACACACACACAGAATATTCACACTTGCCTTTCAGAACTAAACATTTTTTAGTTTTCTTTCTGCTTGTCGTTCCTGGAAATTAAGAGAATAAAAGATAAGAGGACAGAACAGTCACGAAGACAGGGATAGAATCCCAAAATAAGGTCACAGTTACGAAGAGTAGAACAGAAAGTTGACAGAGCCTGTCTCCATTTCTGAGATTAGGAGGATACAGTAGGATCTGCCGCTGTACTCCTTTCACACACTACTTCCAGTGATTTGCACGGGACTGAATTCATAGCCAAGGAATCCTCATGAGGCTCGCTCCAAATACTTATTGGGGATTAAATTCAAAAGCGCTCAACTTTCAAATGATTGACTGACCTTGGATTCACCCTGAAACCATTTGCTGTGGAGATAACTACTCTATCATGGAATCTCGACAGTGCTGAAGAGGCCATTCGGCCCATTGAGTCTGCACCGACTCTCTCGCACAGAGTGTCTTACCCAGGCCATCTCCCCCACCCTCTAACCGTAACCCTGCACATTTCCTATGGCTAATCCATATAACCTACACATCTTGGGACACTAAGGAGCAACTTAGCATGGCCAATCCATCTAACCTGCACATCTTTGCATACTAAGCGGCAGTTTACCATGGCCAATCCATTTAACCTGTACATCTTTGGACACTAAGGACAACTTAGCATGCAAATTCACCTAACCTGCACATCTTTGGACACTAAGTGGTAATTTAATATGGCCAAACGACCTAACCTGCATGTCTTTGGACACTAGGGGCAATTTAGCATGGCCAATCCACATAACCCGCACATCTTTGGACTGTAGGAGGAAACCAGAGCACCCAGAGGAAACCCACGCAGACACGGGGAGAATGTGCAAACTCCACACAGACAGTGACCCGAGGCCGGAATCGAACCCAGGTCCCTGGAGCTGTGAGGCAGCAGTGCTGACCACTGTGCCACCGTATCGCCCTGGTACTTGCAAACTGTTTAGAATATGTTTCATAAGAAGGCAGTGGTGTAGTGGTACTGTCATTGGACCAGTAATCCAGGGATAATGCTCTGGGGGACCCAGGTTCAAATCCCACCATGGCAGATGGTGAAATTTGAATCCAATATAATTCAGAATTAATGTCGACCATTTTTGCTGATTGTCATAAAAACCCAAGTTGTTTTTCCAGTGCCCCCTTTAGGGAAGGAAATCTGCCTTCCTTATCCAGTCTGGCCTACATGTGACTGCAGGTCTACAACAGCAATGTAGTTGTTTCTTAGCTGCCCCCTGAGATGGCCAAGCAAGGTACACTTTCAAGAGCAATTAGGGATGGTCAGACGGCTCAGAGATTACAAGATTATCCCCAATGACAGATGAATTCACTTATATTAGCAAGCTTGGTTCCAACTCCTGGAACAACTCAGTTCAAGTGTGAAGGAGTATGCTTGCTTAATAGCCAGGGTTGGTCCCCCCCGTCCTTTCCCACTGAACGCGTTCAGCTTGGCGAGGTTCTGGGATGTGGTTGACGATCGGTGAGTCACAGGCCCTGTGCAAGATGGACAACAGCTGCGATAGACAAGATTTATATCAATAGATAGAGTGAGTCAACCAGCTTGTAATGAGGCAGTAAGGGTGGGTTAGTCATTCTTGTGAATGCAACTCTGTGAAATGTCACACAATTGAGCGATACATAATCTCGTAATTGCTTTTTTTAAAATGCCGTGATCACTATATGATTGTTTAATGTTGTAATATAGACGTTCGCATAATTCTGTGGTCTTCCATTTCTGAGCCAAGGAAAGTCAAACAGTTCCTCTTTGTTTAAAATCTCCTCCCGGTAACATGCCCCAAGAGGGCATTGACAATCATAGACTTCCACTGGATTGGTCCATGATTACGCTTGTCAACTTA